>NW_016813177.1:24240-29141 GCF_001698545.2 Rhinopithecus bieti
TTTTTTTTTTTTTTTTCTTACTCAATTGCTTAGGTTCCTTATACATTCTGGATATCAGACTTTTGTCAGATGCATAGTTTGCAAATATTTTCTCCCATTCTGTAGGTTGTCTATTTACTTTGTTGATATTTTCTTTTGCTGTGCAGAAGCTCTTTCATTTAATTGGGTCCCATTTATCCATTTTTGTTGCTGCCATTGTTTTTGGCATTTTCATAATGAAATCTTTGCCAGTGTCTATGTCCAGAATGGGGGGAAAAAAGATACAAAATTCTAGCTGGATAGGAAGAATGAGTCCTAGTTCTCTATACCATTGTAGGATGACTATAGTTAACAATAATACATAGTTTCAAACAACTAAAAGGAGATCATTGAATGTTCCCAACACAGAAAAACATAAATGTTTGAGACTATGGATATGCTAATTACCCTTATGTAATTACCCTATACCTAATCAGTATGCATTGTATGTATTGAAACTTCATTAGGTATGCCACGAATATGTATAATTATTTAAAAATTAAATTTTAAAAAATAACATTTTGTAATTAAATCATTTGAAAAAAAATAATTTGACAATACTATGTATGGGGAGAGTCTGGGAAAGCAGATATTCTGATACACTGCTGGCAGGAGTGTGAATTACTATAGCTGTATTTTGTGGTACATTTTGGCAGTGTCTATTTTCTTGTATACTTTCAACTATTTTTCATAGATTAAAGGGTACACATGAAGGTTTGTTACTGTGTATATTGTGTGACACTGAGGCTTAGGATCCCAATGATCCCATCACTTATAAATGGGAGTGAGATATCTATTAACATTTTGAATAATATTCTATATGACACAATGATTACAGTTTTTAATATTGGCACTGGAGATAATAAATTTAAAATATTAACAATAAGATATATATGTGGATGTTCCTTAACTATTATTACACTGTAATAATGAAAACAGTGGAGAAAATGTAATGCCCATAGAGAGGAAAATTGTTAAACTCATACCTTCATAATCTGGGTCATATGCAAAATGTAAAGATATCATGCTGTATAGAAAGTTATCCAAGACATTGTAAGGAGGTTAAAAATTTGAAGAACAGTATGTTCAGAATGTTGCCTTTTATGTAAAATTAATAAATACAACCTCACACATTGACCAAATTTATAGAGGTACATATGTAAGTGTGTATATGAGTATGTACGTATACAAAGAAAGGTCTGGAAGGATACTTGGCAAATTTATATACTTGTTAAGTGTAACAGTAGTTATTTCTGGAGTAGGGGTTGGGATTGGAGATGGTGGTCAAGGAGAATTTTATCTGGAGTGTTTGAATTTTCAATAATTCATATATTGCTCACATAAATGAAACGAATACAATTGGAAACAAGTGAATGTGTGAGGAAAGCCACCAGTGTTGCCAAAATGCCGAGGTCCTAGAGGTATATAAAATTGAAGAAGGCCAAAGTCAGGAGCCAAGAAGATGACAGAAATGAAAAGGAGTATATAGTTTGAGTATCCCTTATGCAAAATGCTTGGGACTAGTCTTGCAAATTTGTTTTTATCTCAGATTTTGAAATATTTGCATTACATTATACTTACTGGATCTCAAACCCAAAATCCTGAAATCCAAAATGTTCTAATAAGCATTTAGTGTTATGTTGGTATCCAAAACGTTTCAGATTTGGGAGCGTGTTAGATATGGGATTTGGGAGGATCAACCTGTACTTTGTGCTTCAGTGCCCCATTTTCTGTTAATGGGGATGGGCATAGTACCGTGGGGCAAAATGCAAAGCATTGATGGGTCAGGCAAAACAGGAAGTTATGGAAGCTAGGCTGGATCGATGGGGACAGGGATAATTGAAGCTAGAGTGTGAAAGGGTTGAAGGCTTCTGTGTCCTAAATAGTGAATGTCTGGCATTGAGCAAAGAGGATGGCTTATTCCTGTTAAGTGGAAAGCTAGACAAAATGCCTTATTGGGATAATTTCCCACCTCATCATATGCCTGTATTGTGTTTTAGATTGCTGGAAGGTAGCTGGCAGATATGTCTAAAGAACCTGTTGGTAACTTTTTAGGTAGTGAACAGCTAATAATAGTAGTGAGGCTAATGGTGCTGGTAGGTAGGCTCAGTGGTACAAAAAAGTAATGAATGGTAGAAACCATAGTTGTTGGACAACCATGTATTCTGGTTGGAGAATAATACAATTAGTATAGACAAATTACAGTGAAAAGGTGGATAGGTCATTCAACTTGTCTGCTGGAGATTTAACAGTGTAGATATTCTGTCTGGCCAAATGTCTTCATGTGTTAGGTAGTAAGGAAGTGAACCTAAAAATATAGTTGTAGGATACGCATTTACTAGAGCTGAGTTATAAGCTGGGAGCTGTATAAAGAGATCAAGAGACTGAATAGATTTTATATATAGAATACTTTTTGATGAAGGACTCCAGTGGAAATGGGGGCATAATGCAAGAGACAAAGTATTCCACCTTCATGATTCTCTGCATCTGCCAAAACCCAAAGTCCATCATCATACTGCTGCAGGAGTTTTTAGGGGTTAGGAGTGAGTATAGTTACTGATAGTTGAATTACTTAATTTAGTCCAAATGTAGGTGGCACAGACATTGAATGCAAAGCTTCCAGAAGTCTTCAGGCTGTATTGAAGATTTTTGAAGGAATTATAGTAGCATACTGGTTTGGCACTATGGTGGAGCCACAACATTTGAGAGAGGTTTTCCTTTTCTAGGATGTAAAGTGGACATTTGGGTAGTAGCTGTCTTCGTGTACTCTATGCATTCTGGGGTGGTAGTCCATGAGTGATTCTATATCTGTTATATAGTACTGCCTTTTCTGAGTTACCAAAAACTACAAAGTTTTCTGCCTAGAGGGACTCTCAGGATAGGCTGAACTCTTATGACCCTGATATTCTAGCCCAATGGATTGACTACTGGCAATTTTGACTGCCCAGTACATAAATGATGTGGAATTTGAAGTGTTCCAATAATTACCCACACTCCAGTTTGCTTCAGTTACTCTCATTTATGGTGGTAGAACTGTACCATCAAGGAGTGCCAAATTCCTGTGCGGTAATGCCACAAGCCATGTAAGCAAGCCTGATTCTAGTAGTTCCAGTTCTTACAGGGATAGTTGGCTTTATCAGGAACTAGCTTTCCTTAGAATTGGGCAGAAATACAGTCCCTCTATGCTTGGATCCTCTTGTCACATGATATTATAAGACTAGATTGGAATAGGAGCAGCTCCAGCCTCCAGCTCCCAGTGTGAGCTCCACAGAGGACGGGTGATTTCTGCATTTTCAACTGAGGTACCAGGTTCATCTCACTGGGGAGTGCCAGATAATAGGTGCTGGTCAGCTGGTGCAGCCCAACCACCCAGAGCTGAAGCAGGGCGAACCATCGCCTCACCTGGAAAGTGCAAGGGGGAAGGGAATCCCTTTTCCTAGTCAAGGGAAACTGAGACACACAACACCTGTAAAATCGGGTAACTCACACCCGAATACTGCACTTTACCAAGGGTCTTAGCAAACGGCACATCAGGAGATTATATCCCACACCGGGATGGGAGGGTCCCATGCCCACAGAGCCTCCCTCGTTGCTAGCACAGCAGTCTGAGATCTAACTGCAAGGCAGCAGCGAGGCTGGGGGACGGGCGCCCGCCATTGCTGAGGCTTAAGTAGGTAAACAAAGCCTCTGGGAAGCTCTAACTGGGTGGAGCCCTCCACAGCTCAAGGGGGCCTGCCTGTCTCTGTAGACTCCATCTCTGGGGACAGGGCAGAGCTAAACAAAAAGCAGCAGAAACCTTGGCAGAGGTAAATGACCCTATCTGACAGCTTTGAAGAGAGCAGTGGATCTCCCAGCGTGGAGGCTGAGCTTTGAGAACGGACAGGCTGTCAGCTCAAGTGGGTCCATTGAATCAGACAACAACACTCACTGTTCAGCAATAGTCAATCTTCTGCAGCCTTCACTGCTGATACCCAAGCAAACAGGGTCTACAGTAGACCTCAAGCAATCTCCAACAGACCTAGAGCTGAGGGTCCTGACTGTTAGAAGGAAAACTAACAAACAGAAAGGACATCCACACAAAAACCCCATCAGTTCATCACCATCACCAAAGATCAAAGACAGATAAAACCACAAAGATAGGGAAAAAAGCAGGGCAGAAAAGCTAGAAATTCAAAAAATAAGAGCACATCTCCCCCTCCAAAGGAATGCAGCTCATCGCCAGCAACGGATCAAAGCTGGACAGAGAATGACTTTGACGAGTTGAGAGAAGAAGGCTTCAGTGGATCAAACTTCTCAGAACTAAAGGAGGAACTATGTAACCAGTACAAAGAAACGAAAAATCTTGAAAAAAGAATGGCAGAATGAATAACTAGAATACTCAAGGCAGAGAAGGCCATAAACGAACTGACAGAGATAAAAACCATGCCATGAGAAATACGTGACAAATGCACAATCTTCAGTAACCGATTCGATCAACTGGAAGAAAGAGTATCAATGATTGAAGATCAAATGAATGAAACGAAGTGAGAAGAGAAGTCTAGAGAAAAAAAAAAGAGGAAAAAGAAATGAACAAAGTCTCCAGGAAATATGGGAGTATGTGAAAAGACCAAATCTATGTCTGATTGGTGTGCCAGAAAGTGAGGGAGAAAATGGAACCAAGATGGAAAACACTCTTCAGGATATCATCCAGGAGAACTTCCCAACCTAGTCAGGCAGGACAACATTCAAATTCAGGAAATACAGAAAATGCCACAAAGATACTCCTCGAGAAGAGCAACTCCAAGATACATAATTGTCAGATTCACCAAAGTTGAAATGAAGGAAAAAATCTTAAGGGCAGCCAGAGAAAAAGGTCGGGTTACCCACAAAGAGAAGCCCATCAG
>NW_016813177.1:32865-63799 GCF_001698545.2 Rhinopithecus bieti
TGTATAACATGATGTTTTGAAACAGAAACACATTGTGGAATGTCTAAGTGAGGCTAATTAACATGTGCATTGCCTCATACACTTTTCAGTTATTCATGGTGAGAGCACTTAAAACCTACTGTCTTAAATAATTTTCAAGTATACAATATATTGTTGTTAGCTATAATTACCATGTTTTACAGTAAATGTCTTGAACTTATTACTTCTGTCTAATAGAAATTTTGTACCCTTTGACTAACATATCCCCAATCTCCCCGCCTCCTCCAGACCCTGTTAACAATCAATATACACTCTGCTTCTAGGAAAAATGCACAAAATAAAGAAGAAAATACAAATCTCTTACAATCCTGTTAAACAATGATAATCATTGTTAATGTTTAGGTATATTTCCTTCTAATATATTTTCCATACATACATACATACATTAATGCACAATACATAATGTGTTTACATAATTACGTTTATATTATATGTACAATTGTATAATTTTTATGTAACTTTACATTAGAAACATAGTCTAATTTCATTTTTTAAAACACTATGTAAACATCATTTTACTGGCTGCATAGTATTGCATCACAACATGATTCATTTAGTCTTTTCCTGTTATTGGACATTAAGATTGTTTGAAACGTATTACTATGAAAATCCTCACTGCTGTAATTTACAATCGTATGCATAAAGGTATATGTATAGCATTTTGAACCACATTATTCAGGTATGATTGACATACAAAAGCTGTACATTTTATTGTATATGACTTTATGTGTTTGGAGATAAATATATACCCATGAAATCATCACAACAGTCAATGCCATAAACACATCCATCACCTTCAAAAGTTTTCTCCTACTATATTTTTTTATGGCCAAAATACTGTATTTTAACCAGCAAGATCACTGGGGCATTGTTATACAACATTAGGTATTTTTTTGCAAAACTAGTTCCCATCCCCAAACAATAGACAATACATGCATTTGAATGGCATTTGGGGAACAGTAAATATTCTTTTAAATACTGCAGGTTAAAAATGTTTTCTGACAAAACTCCCTAAATACATGGGTTTTTTTTATGTTTCCTTAGGCTGGAGTCTCAGAGTGGGGATTGCTAGATCAAAACCCATTAATATTTCTAAGATTTTTTATTTTCTCCCAGAACATGCCTTCCAGAAAATGTGTGTCAACATGATTGCCTTGTAACAAAGTGAGATAGATACCTGAAAGACAGTCTATTCTTGGACCTTAGCAAGTGACTATTATGAAAGGGCCTTAGATCTTTTCTGGCAGGAATAGTGCAAGGGCAAGGTGACAGCATTTTATATTGTCTCAAGTGTCAGCTAATAGGGTTACACCAGGAATGGTTGCTTTTTGAAATTGCCAGACAGCTTAGGTTATATGTAACTCCCCAGATCTGCTGGTTAATTTCCAACGTGCCTTGATCTTCAGCCAGAATTTTTACTGGAATTTAAAATAGGTTTTTTATACTCCTATCTTCCCTCTCTTCTAGAGACCTAGGTGATTCCATCATTTCCTGAAACTCCAATCCTGCATCTCTTCACAAGATAACATATACCAGACCCTTTGCCATCATATTGATATGAGTTCCATATCAATGTGAACATTGCTTTTAAACAGTTTCAACTATCTTAGCAAGCCACAGCTACACACATCAACCCCATGCATAAACAAATAGCCTAAATTGAGTACAGAGAAATAAATAATTTTACAGAAAATCTTGTCCTTATTCAGACTCAAAATGCTATACAGTTTCCTCAGTGTTGTATAATGGACTGGGAATCTGTTTGCCAGAGCCCAGAGTCCAATGGTTATTGTTTTTACAGAGTTGTCAAACCTCAAACAGCAGGTCTTCCAGAATGATGTGGCTAATACATTCTTCTTGATTATTCTGGTTCCTGGTATAATATATTCCCAAGCAGCAGTGATCTAGCTGGTTAATTTCTTTTCCAGGTGTTTTAAGCCAAGATCAGATTAAATCTGACTCAGAGGACAAGAAGCAGGTTTGGACAGATGTTAGGCACAAACTGAATCCCCTAATTCAAAATACTTTCAAACTATGTTTTTATGCCCCACTTAGCTCCAGAAAGTATTAAAATGACTTGTCTCTTGTATCATTCCTCCTGGCTCTGCTCTACTGACTTTGTTGATAGCTGACTCTACTAATTTTTTAAAACTAATTTATCTGCCCTATAGTGCAGACTAATTCTTGCCTGAGACAAGAAGTGCCAAATAAATATCTTCCTTTTTCCCTTTCTACCCTAAGTACAAAACAGTTAAAAATTTATGTATAGTGGGTGGGGGTGGAGTGCAGAGGCTTAGTATTGAGTCAACCTCATTATTAAATGGATTCAGGAACAGCGAGCATCTGGGGATAATGAGCTGGTCCTGTGATGATGGTGGAACCCCTGTATGGACAGATGCCCGCATTTCACTCTCTTTCTTCCTTGTCTTATTAAGGGACCAGGATTGAGGGTAGATTCTTCAAGTCCAAGGAATCCTCATTTTCCTCTTAAACAGTACAGTTGCACAGGAGACCAGAGGTGCATACAAAACCAAAATGGCATGCCACGGGTCCAAATGCAGGAAGAGAATGTGTGTAATAATACTGAATTCTGATGGGGTCAGAGTCAGTGGACTACAGTCAGAATATAAAGTCATGAATTTAAGAAACAAATGAGGATGAAAACAGAAGGAGTGTGAAGCAATCATTATGAATGCCATTTAGCAATTGAGACTTGCACCTGTGGAGCAAATATGGCATGGACAACAGAGTTCTCTATTATCTAGCCCAAGAAGCCTCTTCATGCATCCTAGTTCTTAACAATTTTCATCTGGCCATATTTTCTACCCTTCTTACATGCCCAGCTTTGTGTTAGGTGCTTTCATTAATCCTATCAACTTTATGTAGTAGTTACCTTTTCTATTTTATGGATGTGAAGACAAAGCCTCCTGACTCTCAGATTAGTGATCTTCTCCTTGTGAGCCATCTTGATTTAATGGTTTCCAGCCCTGTTGTCAATGTTCCAGTCTTTCTCCCCCATATTAAATATCAGTCATTCTGTGTGACACCACTCTAGTCTGTTTGTGCCAATGAAGTATGTAGATTTTGCTTCCTACTTATGGCTACTTCATTTCTGCTCATGCGCTTGTCTCTGCCTGCTCCACCAAGAGGCTCCTGCTCTGACTCATACTTCTAATTCAAACTCTGCCACTTGCATGGCAAAACTAGGCATGATCGGTCTGATAACAATAACAACGATGGCATATATTAGCTTTTGAGCACCTGCCATGTGCCGGAATTGTATCAGGATTTTTACATGCATTATCTCATTTATTCCTTACTCCAGCTCTATAAGTATCCACAGTTTACAGAAGAGGAAAAACTAGTTTTTGTTCACATTACAAGTCTCATCTGGCATGACTCTTCCCCTCCTTCACTCTGCTCTAGCCACAGTGGCTTTCTTGCTGTTCCTCAGACAAGTCAAATGTGTTCCCACTTCATGGTCTTTACACTTGCTATTTAGTCTGCCAAGAACTCCATTCTGCTAGATTTATTCTCATGGCTGATTCCTTCACATCATTCGACTCTCTGTTCAAATGTCACTTTGAGGCTTTCTCTGAACACCTCATCAAAAACAGCCTTTATATTTTGACAAAATCCAACATCCCTACATATTAAAACCCTCAACAAATTAGGCATTGAAAGAACATACTTCAAAATAATGAGTCATCTATGATAAACCCACAGCCAACATCATACTGAATGGGCAAAAGCTGGAAGCATTCCCCTTGAAAACTGGCACAAGACAAGGATGTGCTCTCTCACCACTCCTATTCAACATAGTATGAGAAGTTCTAGCCAGAGAAATCATGCAAGAAAAAGAAATAAAAGGCATCCAAATATGAAGAGAGGAAGTCAAAGTATCCCTGTTTGCAGATGACATGATTCTGTATCCAGATAACCCCATAGTCTCTGCCCCAAAGCTCCTGGGTCTGAAAAGCAGCTTCAACAAAGTTTCAGGATACAAAATCAGCATAAAAAGTCAGTAGCATTTCTGTACACCAAAAACATCCAAGCTAAGAGCCAAATTAGTAATGCAATCCCATTCACAATTTCCACAAAAGAATAAAATACCTAGGAATAAAGCTAACTAGGGAAATGAAATGTCTCAACAATGAGGATTACAAAACACTGCTCAAAGAAACCAGATATGACACAAACAGAAAAAACATTCCATGCTTGTGAATAGAAATAATCAATATCATTAAAATGTCTATACTGCCCAAAGCAATTTAAAGATTCAGTGCTACAAATAACACTACAAATAATCAAACTAAAAATAACATTCCTCTCAGAACTAGAAAAAAACTATTTTAAAATTCATATAGAACCAACAAAGAGCCCAAATAGCCAAGACAGTTCTAATCAAAAACAACAAAGCAGGAGGCATCACATTACTTACTCAACTTCAAACTATACTACAGGGCTACAGCAACCAAACCCCATGTTACTGATAAAAAACAGACAAATAAGCCAATAGAACAGAATAGAGAGCACAGAAATAATGCTGCACACCTACGGCCATCTGACCTTCAACAAAGCTGACAAAAACAAGCAATAGGGAAAGGACTCCCCAATAAATGGTGCTGGGATAACTGTCTAGCCATAGGCAGAAGATTGAAAGTGGACCCCTTCCTTATACAATATACAAAAATTAATTCAAGATGGATAAAAGACTTAAACATAAAACCTAAATCTATACAAACCCTGGAAGAAGACCTAGGACATACCATTTTGGACATTTGAACTGGCAAAGATTTTATGACAAAGATGCCAAAAGCAATTGCAACAAAAGCAAAAATTGATAAATGGGATACAGTTAAACTAAAGAGCTTCTGTATAGCAAAATAAACTATCAAACAGAGTAAACAGACAACCTACAAAATGGGAGAAAATTTTGCAAAGTGTACTTCTGAAAAGTTCTAATATTCAGAATCTAAAAGGACATAAATTTGAATACAAAAGCAAACAACCCCATTAAAAGTGAGCAAAGGACACAAACAGACATTTTCAAAAGAAGATACGCATGCAGCCAACAAGCATATGAAAAGTGGTCAATATCACTAATCATTAGAAAAATGCAAATCCACACCACAATAACCAGTCAGAATGGCTATTACTGAAAGTCCAAAAATAACAGATGCTTACGAGGTTGCAGAGAAAAGGACACGATTATACTCTGCTAGTGGGAGTGTAAATTGGTTCAGCCATCATGGAAAGCAGTGTGGCAATTCCTCAAAGAACTAAAAACAGAATTACCAATAGACTCAGCAATCCATTGTTGGGTATATATCCAAAGGAATGTAAATTATTTTACCATAAAGACACAAGCACACATATGTTCATCTCAGCACTATTCACAATAGCAAAAACATAGAATCAACCTAAATGTCCATCAACTGTAGACTGGATAAAGAAAATACACACATATGTACCATGGAATGCTATGGAGTCATAAAGAGGAATGAGATCATGCCTTTTGCAGGGGCATGGATGAAGCCGGAAGCCATCATCCTCAGCAAACTAACACAGGAACATAAAGCCAAATACTGCATGTTCTCACTTGTAAGTGGGAGCTAAACTCCACACACACTCTAGCCTTAGTGGATAATCACTGCCTTATAGTGAGTCATAGTTACAGCATTGTGGTTATAAGCATGGAATCATACTTAGACCACTCCTGTATAAATCCTGTCTCCTCCGTTTGCTAGCCCAAAATCTCCTTAAGTTAGCTGATAAGCAACTTCAGCAACAGTCTCAGGATACAACAATCAATGTGGAAAATCATAATCATTCTTTAACACCAAATAGACAAAAGAGAGCCAAATCATGGTGAACTCCCATTTACATTGTTTAAAGAGAGAAAAAATACTAAGAATCCAACTTACAAGGAATGTGAAGGACTTCTTCAAGGAGAACTACAAACCCACTGCTCGCGTGAAGTAAAAGGAAGGACACAAACAAATGGAAAGAGCATCCATGCTCATGGATAGGAAGATCAATAGCATGAAAATGCCATACTGCCCAAGGTAATTATAGATTCATGCCATCCCACCATCAAGCTATCAATGACTTCTTCACAGATTGGAAAACAAACTACTTAAAAGTTCATATGGGAACCAAAAAAAGAGCCCACATTGCCAAGTCAATCCTCAGCCAAAAGAACAAGCTGGAGCCTCGATGCTACCTGACTCAAACTATACCTACAAGGCTACAATACCCGAAACAGCGTATTGGTACCAAAACAGAGATATAGACCAATGGAACAGAACAGAGCCCTCAGAAATAATGTGTTCTAGTTCCTTTACTTGTAAAATGGATATGAAAACAGGCTCTTAAAATCTATGGTTGTTGCAAGGATTAAATGAGTTAACATATGTAAAACATTTAAAACAGTGCCTTGGAGATGGTAAGTGCACAGAAATTGTTAGTTATTCATGTCATATCCTTCAGGACCATTGGGCTGGAAAAAGTTTGTGAACAAATTTGGTGTGGTGTCCTTCCCACAATAAAGCTGTTAAGTGGGGCTACAGCTATCATGCAACAAGACGCATTAGGGCACCTACAAATCCATGTGCTCCATCCTCAGCGAGGCCTTTAGTGCTGCACTTGGCAGTGCTTTTAATGTGTCAGACCCCTGTTTTTTTCCCCCATATTTGATATTCTGTGTCTTTGCCCACTCCTCAAACCATGTATCCCACTCCACCCAACCACTTCCCAGTTGGAAAAAAATATTCCTCTACTCTGTGTCTTTCTCAGACTGCCACCCTGTCTTTCCCTTCCTCATTACTGATAAGCACCTCAACAGGGTATCACATCATTCTCTCAATTCCCTCACTTTACAATCTGCTGCACTCCAGATTATACTCTCACCACTCCTCTGAGGGTGCTCTAGTAGGTATCAACAACCTCCTTATTGCTGGATCCTGAGGTCTCTTTGCAACAACCTTGCTTATTTGACCCCTGCTCCATGGCCTTTGACTGTGGTCTAATTTCAGCTTCTGCCATACCTCTCATGCAAGCTTCTCCTCTTACCTCTTTGATAGTTCCTTCTCAGTCCGCTCTGTATTCTTTTTTTCTTCATACACCTAGAAGTTTGTTGTGCCTAGAGGTTTCACCTATTGACCCTCTTATTTTTACAGTCTATACGTGTACCTTCAACAATCACATCCACTGCCAGTACTTTATTTACAGCAGTGATTGAGCATGCAAGTTTTAAAGTAGGACTGACCTGGGTTTAAATCTGGCTCTGCCACTTACTAACTGTGTGAATTACTTAACCTCTTCTAAGCCGTGTTTTCCTCATTAGTAAAATGGGGGCAAATATGTTTCCTAAATCATAAACTCTTTGTGAGGGTTAAATGAGATAGTGCCCAACCTTTTCTCCTGACTTCAGTCCCATATAACTGTCTGCCTACTTAAAATATTTACCTGTATACTCTCAGAAATCTAAAACTCACCATGTCCAAACCTATCCTCATAGTTGTTTCCTCCAATTTTGTTTTTCGTCCTGTGTTCTCAATCTCAGTGAATGACACCACCATTTATCCAGTCACCTAAGCTGTAATAAACTTGCACATGCATACTCTTAGATTTCTCCCTTCAATTCACCCTCCACATGTTCAGCTAGCAACTAAGCCCTTCTTTTTCTCTCTTGTTAATATATGTCCTGTCTGTGTTTTCCTCCCAATCTTCCATGCTGCTGCCTTAGTTAAGACCTTCATCTACATAGTATTCTAATTAGTTCTCCCTTCATATGTCTGGTCTTTTAATTGGTCTCCCTTTCCCCTGCAGCTTTGTTCCCTTTTAGCCCATTCTCTAACTGCTGCTAAAATAATCCTCTACTGTCTTCCTAATAATTATAGAATAAAATCCAAAATTTTTAGTGTGATATATAAGGACTTCAATGATTTCACACTTCCATGTCAAATAGCTTATACTACTTTCTTTACTGGAAATGCTTCCTCACCTTGGCCTTCTAATAAGCATGGACTCAATGGCCAACATTTAGCTCCAGATTCACCTCGTCCAGGAAAATTGCCATGGCTGCTTTACCTTTTGCTCCAATTTTGTGTCTCCCCACTCTTCCTACACATATTTACTTAAATACTTAAATATTTTCTTAAATATGTTGTCCCATGTACTAATATACGTATCCACCTTCCCTTACTAAGTTGTAATATCCTTGAGGGCAGGGACTTTGTTATGATCCCTTTCTGTTTTCACTCTGTTTTATTTCACTGCTTGTTATAACATTATAACATATAACATATATAATACCACAATACTGTTGGTCAAAGAAATGCATGAATTAACCAACCACTCATGAGCTGCACTAATAAAAATGTACACCATTAGGTGCAAGAAAGATGATCATCCTGTTTCTACTACTTTTTTTATTTTGCCATAGTCAGACAATTATTTAAAGAGAGCCTTGGCTAAAAAATCTTTCAGAGTCCTTCTGTTTCTGAAAGTTCTTCATTTTACCTTATCCTCAATACTATGGGGGATACCAAAGTATGAGATACAACATGCATTCACAGTAAGCTTACAATATATCTGACCAAATGAGCTTAACATCTATAAAAACTCAAGTAGAAGTATGTTGGGAATCATAAGGCAATAGGGTTAGGCATCAAATTAGTAACAAAGCATCATTAAAAACTCAGGAGGGGTATTTAGCTAATGGCTGGAGTGGTTAGACAAGTCTTTCTGAAGGGATGGGACTTGAGTTGAACTTTAGTAAATGAGAAGGCATGAGTGATGTAGTAATAACAGCAAAGAGACAGAATAGCAAACTGGATAAGAGTATAGACAGTCCAATTTTCTGACTTTAAACTCAGCTCTCCCACTTACTAGACAAGTAACTTCACCTCTCTCAGCCTCACCTAATTCTTCCATACATTTAAGATGACAATCATATTTGCCTCATGTTGTGAAGATTAAGCAAATTATTGTGAATAAAGAGTTTAGAAGAGTACCAAGTTCATAGTAAACACTTAATGAGTCAATAAGTATTGGTTGTTTTTATTATGCCTTAGGTATACCGAAGGCTTTCGGTTTGCACAACTTGTATTGCAAATTTCCTCAGCGACCCTATGAGAACTGGGAAGTGTCTTATTCCCATTTGACAAATGGTAAAAGTGAGGTCCAGAAAAAGGAAGTGACTTACCAAAAGTGAGCTAATGGAAGAGTCCAGCCTTCCTTTGGCCTTTGGTTAGCCTTTTATACTCAGTGATATCACAGCTTCTCAGTAGCTGTTTTATTCACATCTGGGAGATAAAGTGGAGTTGGGTACAGCAAGGGGTAGGGGGGATAACGGGAGAAGAAAAGTGTAGAGAAAAAGCCAGAACTCTCTTCAGGATTTGATGTATGTTTGTTAAGGATCACCCAGCTCAGTGGATAAGGTTCAGGTCCTGCCTTTTAGGACACAAAAGAAGCACAATAGAAAACCCATCCTACTAGGATAGAACTTATTTGGGAGGATATAAAAGAGTTCCATATCTCACCCTCCTTGTCAGCCATCAAAACCAACAGAAAGTTCTGAAAAGGTTGAGTCAACTTCCCGAGGAGGAAAGGGGAGCTTTTCTGCCATTAATAACATCTGGCAAAATTGTTTCTGATTAGTCAGCATGTGTTCCAAGGGTAACTCTTCCCATTCAGTGGTGTGTAGTTCATGCCCGGTTGTCACACTGAGACAAATGTAGCAATAACTACACTTTTCTCACTCAAATCACTCATCAGAACCCCAACCCTGGGAAAAACTACATCTTGGATTAGCATTTTTAAAAATTGCTTTTATAGGCTCTAGTTCACAAGCGTTCTTCCTCCATGCTTCTAGGCAAGGTCTCTGACTGTAAAGCCACACACAGAAAAACAGTCTCACTATGTCTCCTTGAATCACTTCTCTCTTTCACTCCCCTTCTCTCTCTCTCTCTCTCTCTCTCTCTCTCTCTCTCTCTCTCTGTATGTGTGTGTGTGTGTGTGTGTGTGTGTGTGTGTGTGCGTCTGTCTCTCTCTCTCATACACACACACAGACACACATATACTCACATACACACAGAGTTCCAGTTCTATTTCTCCATGTTAAACTGGGAAATCGATACTCTCTCATCATCAGTGTGATTTCTAAGCACTACAGTTTAGAATACTTTTTAAAAATGAAGTACAGATCAACAAACTACACCAAGTGCCTACCATGTGCCAGATATTCTGCATTTTTAACAGCACTCCTATGACAAAACTTAGTTGTGGAATATTACTCATTTCTATCTTGCCGACAAGCAAACTGATACTTGAGAAAGGAAAGAAACAATGGAACTAGAAATCAATGTCAAGTATCTGTGACTCCGAAACCACATATTCTGTACATTAAAGCCTCTCATTGTGGAAATAATAAAAAAAGAACCAGATACTATGAATGCTAAACCTATGTCTGTCTTATTTAATTATCACAACAAACTGATGAGTTAGCTAGTTCTGTTATCTCCACTTTACAAATGAAGAAACCAATGCTCATGCTCACTTCCACTGCACATAAACTAAAATTGAAAAAATGAATAGATGATTAACATTGCCCTTATGTAAGGAGGACACATAAATTCATAAAATATGCTATATTTCTCTATATTTGTACAATAAAATGATTAGCAACATGAATGAATGCATAACTTCCATACCCAATATATTCAATGAATCTCATACACATAATATTGAGTGAAAGAAATGAGACAAGAAAAGAAAACATAGCATGTGATTCCATTCACATAAACTTTAAAAAACAGGCAAAAGTAAACTAAAGGGTTTATATAGAGAGAAAAGCAAGCAAGCTATTATCTATTATTGCATATTCTCATTCATATTCCTTCCATTTCTGTTTCTTTTATTTATGCATAATATACCTTAAAATAAAATTTTATTTTTCTAGGCCCAAGGGAAGGGACTGGGACCTTTCCCCAGAGAAACTTTACAGGCTTCACCTTGGGATGCACCATAAGTACAGAGATGAGAATTGCGAGAGGACCAAGCCGGGGGAGAGAGGTGGGCTGGGGACAGTTACTTTGCATGGCATGTTGTGGACAAAAACATTAACTTACAGGGGATAAATAGATCTTTGAAAAAGGTATGTTACATGCCAAAAAATGCCTTATGATTCATTGTACTCCAAATCCCTATAATGGAGAACTCCAGAAACCCCCATAGGCCAAAATGCTAATGTTGAAACTTCATAAATATAAACCCTCTTTCTTGCCTTAGTCCAGGAGTTGTAGGGACCAGAGAACAATTGCTTGTAGTATGGTATATTATTGGGAAAAGAGCAGAGTTTGTGTGTCTAGCTTGAGATCATTATCTTGGATCTGCTAAACTGTGTAACCTTGAGAAAGTCACTTCCTTTCTCTGAGTCTCAACTTCTTCATAAATGGGGGTGTGAAAGGCTTAGCATACACTCAGAATCATTAAAATTAAAATTGGATAATCATACTACCTAACTTACAAACTTATTTTAGGAAAGCACCTGACACATAGTAGATACACAGTAAATAAGTTTTCTTCATTTTCTTCACTTAGTGGCCCTTGCCAGACCTCAAAAGATAAAGCGGAAAACTCAATGTCAGATGACTTGTGAAGATATGTGTTGGTTTATTTTTGGAAGGATATATTTCAAAGGCTACAAATTTATCATTGTCAAAAGAAGACACTCCTGAAAATATAACGTGAATCTGCTATCTCCTTCAAGTTCTCTCTTATTTGGGGGAGCAGAAAAACAGAAAGAAGGGGTCTACCTGACTATATTCCTTCATCAAAACAATATTCTGCTGTTTCAAAATCTACTTTGGGTTAAATATCCCTATCCACAAATCAACATAGCACACAACCATAGGAGCTTGAAGGAATAAAATTCGATTAACACTGAAGCGACTATCCTTTGTTATCTATTAAAACACCTTGCCTATGGCCTTTGGCTAGCATTACTTGGTGAAAAGGTATTCCATGCTGGTTATTAAGAGTCAGTGTAATATAAGAAACTAAAAATACCAGGTGAGTTCATTGAAACAGATGTGATGCCCAAAGATAATTATGACTACCATCCCTTTACGACCCTAGGGAGGTATCAACTATTGTTGTTGATGTTTCTGCTAGACTGAACCACCTCCCCAACCCACCAACCACAGAACCTGCAGTTGACATGCTAAAATTACTGTAAAGTATTTTGGTTTGGTAGCCAGAGAAACTTGTGTCTGAACCTGGCTGTGGCACTTACTGGCTAGGCAGACTACAACAAGTCACTTTTCTCTCAGTCTCAGTTTCCTCATCTCTCAGACAAGAATAGTAATGGTACCTGATTCACAAAATTACTGTAAAGACTCAATGAGATTATGTTATATAAAGTGCCTAGCTTGACACTTCACACCAATTAGGCACTCCAATGTTAGTTTCCTCTTGCCTTGCTCACTAAAGCATCTACCTTATTTCAGTTAATGAATTTAGCTACAGGTTTGAATATTCCCAGTGTGTAGTTGACTAGATCCTAAGATACCGTAGCATGCTGTGTTTCAAAATGACTCAGTCTTAGGTACCTATTTAACTTCACTAAACCAGAGCTCAGAAAACTGGCCAGCCAAACCATAGTCAGCCTGAGGCCTGTTTTGGTATAGCCTGTCAGCTAAAACTGGTGTTCACTTATGTAAAGGATTGCAAGGAAAAGAAAAATAGAATGAAGAAGAAGTAAAAGATATAGTATGTGGTCTACAAAGCCTAAAAACATTTACAATCTGACCCTTGAGAAAATATGCTTGTCATACTCTGCACTAGTCCCTAGTGAGTAGGAAAAGCACATGTAATTAATAGGCTGTGGGAATTACTTTTTTCTAATCTGTCCTTTCTTTCTTCTCCTTTTCTTGTAACAGATTCTCGAAAATCTGGGTGGGCCTGTGATTTAGGTTTTGCCAAGGAAAATATCGCACTTTCTCTGGCAGCAGTGATTGATCAAGCCCAATTCGTGTCAATCTCAGTCTTTTACTGAGATATGTAGATTCTAGGAAAAAAGGAAGATTTTTACCCACTGAAGTTGTTGAAATGAGGCTCTTGTCAGCCATGTTTCCTGCCAAGTAGACAAAACCCTGTCTGAAGTAAGAGAGCATGAAATAAATTTGCATAGAAAATCAAAGATAAGAGATATGCAGAGAAAAGGAGAGTACTAGCAGCTTTGAGTCTCTAGTTCTACTCACCAAAATCTTGGTTCCTACAGTTCTTCAATTCCACGAGTTACCCTAGTACTTCTTCCTAGATTATTCCAGCAATTTCTTCCTAAAATAAAGCCAATAAATGCCTTTTGTTTAGCTGGTCTGTGTTTAAGTTAAATTGATTTTCTGTTGCCTATAACCAAACACAGCCTGTTCTAATAGAGCTCAGTTTTGAAATTCAGTACAAGTGGAATGAAATTAATATCCCATTTCTTAATTAGATGACCTTGAGCAATTTACATCATGCCATTAGGGCTTCAGTTTTCTCTTTTGTAAAACCAGGACAATAATACATACATAGTAGAGTTTTGTGATGTGTAGGTAAGATAGACATAAAATAAGAGTCATGGTGCAGGGTGCGACAGGTGTTCAGAAGATGTGAGTTTCCTTCCCCAATGGCAAGATCTAACAGATCAGCTGACCTACAGGCAGGGAAACCTTCCATAATTCCCTTCTCTTTAAACATTCTGGGGTTACTCATGAGCATAAGAAACCTGCCAGGCCTCCACCATACGAATCAGATCTGGGAATCACCAGCCAAAATGACAAATGTAGTCTAGCAGCTTGGGCTTAATAACAAGCCACTGAAACTTCTTCAGCCCTTCTTGAATCAAGTCAGCCTCCTCTTGCCATACCTATGTAACCTCTTAAACTATACTCTAACCCTCCTAGATTTTCAATCAATTAAATAAGCTTGTTTGTTCAGAAGTGATCTTCGACTTTGAAGTGAAAAGGTGTTCTGACATCACTGTATGGGGAAAATCAAGATTAGCAAACCTCTTCAAATAAGGAGCTTCATTAATCTTGAAAGATAACTCCATTAGCTTTAAGGAAAAGTTAGGTGGTGAAAGAGTAAAGAGGAAGTCTCAGTTTTTTCACTTAGACCAAAATAAGTCATATACATCAGAAAGGAGCCAGGCCTGTCTACTCTGTCCTCAGGCCAGGCTTCCCTGTGGTGAAATGGGGTCAGCAAAACTCTTTCTTTGGACTACCTGACTGAAACCTGAGGGTTAGACTCAGGTGCAGTTCTTCAGGGGAGGATATGTAGGAAGTTTGCAAGGGATAAGCTAACCCAACCTCAATATTGCCCCAAAAGAAGATGGGCTCCTCTACACAGAAGACAGGAATAAGAACAATAGCCCTTTCACCCTCTCCCTACCTACAGGAGGTAGAAAATCAACCCAAGAGATTTCAAAAGAGCCTAGCATTCCCATTAGCCATATAAAAGGTAGGGAGAGGGAGTGACCAACACAAAGGCAAAGCCCTTTACTGATCAAGTTGCTGAGCCTGAGGCAGAAAGTGTGGGAGTCCAAAGATGCTTACAGAGTAAGGCCTAACATTCCAAGGATGAGGCAGCCTTTCTTAGGATATGCTTCATTGACTTAGTTATTGTGCCGTTGGATCAACATGGAAAACAAAGCAGTAAGGACATTACAAGAAAACACATCTACAAAGTGTTCTCTCATGAACATAGATGCTGAGACACTAAAAGTATTATCAAATCAAATCTAGCTTTATATAAAGGAATATGCATCACAAGCAAGTGGGGCTTGTTCTAGGAATGCAAGTGTGGTTTAGCATTCAAAATCATTAACATAGAAAGTTGGAAATTATATGATCATCTAAGGAGATGCAGAAAAGCTTTTGAAAAAAATTAAACACCCATACAAGATAAAAACTATTAGCAGAGTAGGTATAAAAGGGAACTTTCTTAATCTGATAAAGATTATCTACAGAAACCTACAGCAAACATCACACTTAGTCGTGAAGTATCAAAAGCCTTCCTCCTGAAATCAAGAATAAATGATGAATGCCTACTATCAGCATTTCTACTCAACATTATACTGTAGTTATAGCCAGTGCATTATGATAAGAAAATAAAAGGCATAAGAATTAGAAAATATATAAAATTGTTATTATTCTCAGGTGACATATTTGCATATGTATAACATTCAAAAGAATCTATAAATTATTACAATTAATAAGTAAAATTTCTAAGGTCACTGGATGCAAAGTCAGTATACTAAGCCACTTTTATTTCTACATAGCAGCAACATATAGGAATTTAAATTTATTTAAAAATATGACATTTACATTAGCTATCAAATACCTAGGAGCCCATCTAATGAAAGAATTGCAAGACTAACAAAACATGATTGAGAGAAATTAAAGAAGGCATAAATAAATGAGGACATTCATGGATTGGAAGACTCAGTATTATAAAGATGTCAGTTCTCCCCAAGTTAGCAAATACATTTAACAGAATCTTAAGCAAAAAGTGGTTTTGGCCAAAATTTTCAAGCTTACTCCAAAAGTCATATAGAATTTTAAAAGGCCAGAAACAACCGAGGCGATCTTTAAGATGAACAAAGCTGGAAATCTTATACTACCAGATTTCATTTTCTGTTACAAAGCTATGATAAATATGACTGTTTGATACTGGCGCAAGGATAAACAAACGGACTAATTGAGCATGTAAAATTCGGAAACAGATCCACATATTTATAGTTGACTGATTTACACTGAAGGTAACACTGCAGTGCAACAGGGAAATAATGGTCTTAAATAAATGGTGTTAAGATGGCCGAATAGGAACAGCTCCAGTCTCCAACTCCCAGCGCGAGCGACACAGAAGACCGGTGATTTCTGCATTTTCAACTGAGGTACTGGGGTCATCTCACTAGGGAGTGCCGGACAATCGGTGCTGGTCAGCTGCTGCAGCCTGACCAGCGAGAGCTGAAGCAGGGCGAGGCATCGCCTCACCTNATCACAACAAACTGATGAGTTAGCTAGTTCTGTTATCTCCACTTTACAAATGAAGAAACCAATGCTCATGCTCACTTCCACTGCACATAAACTAAAATTGAAAAAATGAATAGATGATTAACATTGCCCTTATGTAAGGAGGACACATAAATTCATAAAATATGCTATATTTCTCTATATTTGTACAATAAAATGATTAGCAACATGAATGAATGCATAACTTCCATACCCAATATATTCAATGAATCTCATACACATAATATTGAGTGAAAGAAATGAGACAAGAAAAGAAAACATAGCATGTGATTCCATTCACATAAACTTTAAAAAACAGGCAAAAGTAAACTAAAGGGTTTATATAGAGAGAAAAGCAAGCAAGCTATTATCTATTATTGCATATTCTCATTCATATTCCTTCCATTTCTGTTTCTTTTATTTATGCATAATATACCTTAAAATAAAATTTTATTTTCTAGGCCCAAGGGAAGGGACTGGGACCTTTCCCCAGAGAAACTTTACAGGCTTCACCTTGGGATGCACCATAAGTACAGAGATGAGAATTGCGAGAGGACCAAGCCGGGGAGAGAGGTGGGCTGGGGACAGTTACTTTGCATGGCATGTTGTGGACAAAACATTAACTTACAGGGGATAAATAGATCTTTGAAAAGGTATGTTACATGCCAAAAAATGCCTTATGATTCATTGTACTCCAAATCCCTATAATGGAGAACTCCAGAAACCCCATAGGCCAAAATGCTAATGTTGAAACTTCATAAATATAAACCCTCTTTCTTGCCTTAGTCCAGGAGTTGTAGGGACCAGAGAACAATTGCTTGTAGTATGGTATATTATTGGGAAAAGAGCAGAGTTTGTGTGTCTAGCTTGAGATCATTATCTTGGATCTGCTAAACTGTGTAACCTTGAGAAAGTCACTTCCTTTCTCTGAGTCTCAACTTCTTCATAAATGGGGTGTGAAAGGCTTAGCATACACTCAGAATCATTAAAATTAAAATTGGATAATCATACTACCTAACTTACAAACTTATTTTAGGAAAGCACCTGACACATAGTAGATACACAGTAAATAAGTTTTCTTCATTTTCTTCACTTAGTGGCCCTTGCCAGACCTCAAAAGATAAAGCGGAAAACTCAATGTCAGATGACTTGTGAAGATATGTGTTGGTTTATTTTGGAAGGATATATTTCAAAGGCTACAAATTTATCATTGTCAAAAGAAGACACTCCTGAAAATATAACGTGAATCTGCTATCTCCTTCAAGTTCTCTCTTATTTGGGGAGCAGAAAACAGAAAGAAGGGGTCTACCTGACTATATTCCTTCATCAAAACAATATTCTGCTGTTTCAAAATCTACTTTGGGTTAAATATCCCTATCCACAAATCAACATAGCACACAACCATAGGAGCTTGAAGGAATAAAATTCGATTAACACTGAAGCGACTATCCTTTGTTATCTATTAAAACACCTTGCCTATGGCCTTTGGCTAGCATTACTTGGTGAAAAGGTATTCCATGCTGGTTATTAAGAGTCAGTGTAATATAAGAAACTAAAATACCAGGTGAGTTCATTGAAACAGATGTGATGCCCAAAGATAATTATGACTACCATCCCTTTACGACCCTAGGGAGGTATCAACTATTGTTGTTGATGTTTCTGCTAGACTGAACCACCTCCCCAACCCACCAACCACAGAACCTGCAGTTGACATGCTAAAATTACTGTAAAGTATTTTGGTTTGGTAGCCAGAGAAACTTGTGTCTGAACCTGGCTGTGGCACTTACTGGCTAGGCAGACTACAACAAGTCACTTTTCTCTCAGTCTCAGTTTCCTCATCTCTCAGACAAGAATAGTAATGGTACCTGATTCACAAAATTACTGTAAAGACTCAATGAGATTATGTTATATAAAGTGCCTAGCTTGACACTTCACACCAATTAGGCACTCCAATGTTAGTTTCCTCTTGCCTTGCTCACTAAAGCATCTACCTTATTTCAGTTAATGAATTTAGCTACAGGTTTGAATATTCCCAGTGTGTAGTTGACTAGATCCTAAGATACCGTAGCATGCTGTGTTTCAAAATGACTCAGTCTTAGGTACCTATTTAACTTCACTAAACCAGAGCTCAGAAAACTGGCCAGCCAAACCATAGTCAGCCTGAGGCCTGTTTTGGTATAGCCTGTCAGCTAAAACTGGTGTTCACTTATGTAAAGGATTGCAAGGAAAAGAAAATAGAATGAAGAAGAAGTAAAAGATATAGTATGTGGTCTACAAAGCCTAAAACATTTACAATCTGACCCTTGAGAAAATATGCTTGTCATACTCTGCACTAGTCCCTAGTGAGTAGGAAAAGCACATGTAATTAATAGGCTGTGGGAATTACTTTTTTCTAATCTGTCCTTTCTTTCTTCTCCTTTTCTTGTAACAGATTCTCGAAAATCTGGGTGGGCCTGTGATTTAGGTTTTGCCAAGGAAAATATCGCACTTTCTCTGGCAGCAGTGATTGATCAAGCCCAATTCGTGTCAATCTCAGTCTTTTAC
This sequence comes from Rhinopithecus bieti, assembly GCF_001698545.2. Lineage (NCBI taxonomy): Eukaryota > Metazoa > Chordata > Mammalia > Primates > Cercopithecidae > Rhinopithecus > Rhinopithecus bieti. The sequence continues at coordinate 51,513 of NW_016813177.1, forward strand.
TGAGATATGTAGATTCTAGGAAAAAAGGAAGATTTTTACCCACTGAAGTTGTTGAAATGAGGCTCTTGTCAGCCATGTTTCCTGCCAAGTAGACAAAACCCTGTCTGAAGTAAGAGAGCATGAAATAAATTTGCATAGAAAATCAAAGATAAGAGATATGCAGAGAAAAGGAGAGTACTAGCAGCTTTGAGTCTCTAGTTCTACTCACCAAAATCTTGGTTCCTACAGTTCTTCAATTCCACGAGTTACCCTAGTACTTCTTCCTAGATTATTCCAGCAATTTCTTCCTAAAATAAAGCCAATAAATGCCTTTTTGTTTAGCTGGTCTGTGTTTAAGTTAAATTGATTTTCTGTTGCCTATAACCAAACACAGCCTGTTCTAATAGAGCTCAGTTTTGAAATTCAGTACAAGTGGAATGAAATTAATATCCCATTTCTTAATTAGATGACCTTGAGCAATTTACATCATGCCATTAGGGCTTCAGTTTTTCTCTTTTGTAAAACCAGGACAATAATACATACATAGTAGAGTTTTTGTGATGTGTAGGTAAGATAGACATAAAATAAGAGTCATGGTGCAGGGTGCGACAGGTGTTCAGAAGATGTGAGTTTCCTTCCCCAATGGCAAGATCTAACAGATCAGCTGACCTACAGGCAGGGAAACCTTCCATAATTCCCTTCTCTTTAAACATTCTGGGGTTACTCATGAGCATAAGAAACCTGCCAGGCCTCCACCATACGAATCAGATCTGGGAATCACCAGCCAAAATGACAAATGTAGTCTAGCAGCTTGGGCTTAATAACAAGCCACTGAAACTTCTTCAGCCCTTCTTGAATCAAGTCAGCCTCCTCTTGCCATACCTATGTAACCTCTTAAACTATACTCTAACCCTCCTAGATTTTTCAATCAATTAAATAAGCTTGTTTGTTCAGAAGTGATCTTCGACTTTGAAGTGAAAAGGTGTTCTGACATCACTGTATGGGGAAAAATCAAGATTAGCAAACCTCTTCAAATAAGGAGCTTCATTAATCTTGAAAGATAACTCCATTAGCTTTAAGGAAAAAGTTAGGTGGTGAAAGAGTAAAGAGGAAGTCTCAGTTTTTTCACTTAGACCAAAATAAGTCATATACATCAGAAAGGAGCCAGGCCTGTCTACTCTGTCCTCAGGCCAGGCTTCCCTGTGGTGAAATGGGGTCAGCAAAACTCTTTCTTTGGACTACCTGACTGAAACCTGAGGGTTAGACTCAGGTGCAGTTCTTCAGGGGAGGATATGTAGGAAGTTTGCAAGGGATAAGCTAACCCAACCTCAATATTGCCCCCAAAAAGAAGATGGGCTCCTCTACACAGAAGACAGGAATAAGAACAATAGCCCTTTCACCCTCTCCCTACCTACAGGAGGTAGAAAATCAACCCAAGAGATTTCAAAAGAGCCTAGCATTCCCATTAGCCATATAAAAGGTAGGGAGAGGGAGTGACCAACACAAAGGCAAAGCCCTTTACTGATCAAGTTGCTGAGCCTGAGGCAGAAAGTGTGGGAGTCCAAAGATGCTTACAGAGTAAGGCCTAACATTCCAAGGATGAGGCAGCCTTTCTTAGGATATGCTTCATTGACTTAGTTATTGTGCCGTTGGATCAACATGNTTTTAGAGACAGGGCCTTCCTGTGTTGCCCAGGCTGGAGTGTAGTGGTACTATCACAGCTCACTGCAGCCTTGAAATCTGTGCTCTAGTCATCATCCTGCCTCAGCCTCCTGAATAGCTAGGACCACAGGAGTGTGCTACCATGCCCATATATATATATATATTGTTTTCAAATCTATTTGTAGAGACTGGATCTCACTGTGTTACCCAGGCTCATCTCAAACTCATGACCTCAAGTGATCCTCTTGCCTCAGGCTCCCAAAGTGGTGGGATTACAGGTGTGAGCCACCATGCCCAACTGAAAACTGTATCTTAATTTCTGTCACACCATAACTGAAAACCGACTCCAGATATATACAGATCTAAAGTAAAGGGCAAAACAATAAATCTTTTTTAAAAAATGTGAAACATTTTTATGACCTTGGAGTAGGCAAAGATTTCTAAAACAGGACACAAAAGCCCAATTTTTAAAGGTAAAATTGATCACGCCAACCAAATTAAAATCAGGAACTTCTGCTCTTTAAAAGATGTTATGCCAAGAGAGAAAAGGCAGCTCACCAACTTGGCGAGGATATTTGCAATACATCCAGCAAAGGACTCATATGCAGAATATATAAGTAACATATACAAATTAATACAAAAAGACAACTTATTAGGGAAATAGACAAGAGACTTGAAAATATTTGACTGAAATGTATTCAAATGCCCAATAAGCATACGAAGTGCTCAGTTTCATTAGCCATCAAAGAAATACAAATTGAAACCATGGTAATGTAACACTGACACTCATCAGAATTACTAAAATTAAAAAGTTGGGAAATATCAAGTTTTGGTGAGGGTGTGGAACAGCTGAAACTCTCATACGGTATTGGTAGGAATGCAAATTGGTATGACCACATAGGAAAACTGTTTTACAATACCTGCTAAAACTGAACATAAGCATACCCTATGACCTACTGATTCTGCTCCTAAGTATCTAACAGAAATATGCTCATCAACAGACACGTTCAAGAATGTTCATAACAGCACTATTTGTACTGCCCATACCTAGAAATTCTTCATATGCACAGCAACAGTAGAATGGATAAAATGGATAAAAACATTCTGTATGGAAACAGAAAACCAAACACAGGATGTTCTCGCTCTTAAGTGGAGTTGAACGTGGAGAACACATGGACACAGAGAGGGGAACAACACACACAAGGGCCTGTTGGGGGGTGGTGGTGAAGGGAGGGAACTTAGGAGATGGGTCAATAGATAGAGCAAACCACCATGGCACACATAGACTCATGTAACAAACCTGCACGTTCCGCACATATATCCTTTTTTTTTTTTTTTTTTTTTTTTTTTTTTTTTTCAGATGAAATAAGAAAAAAAAAAGAAAAATAAAACATTCTGACGATTCTGTGTGAGATCTTACAGCAATAAAAAAAAAAAAAAAAAAAAAAAAAAAAAAAAAACCTCTGCAGGATATGTGCAACAATATGGAATAATTTCACAATCAAGCAAGAGGAAGCCAGAAATGAATGTAAGCTGTATGTTTCTATTCATATAAGTCACAAAAAGAGTTAAAACTAATCTATGCTATTAGACGTTCTAATAGCGGTTACCCTTAGGGTGGATAGACTAGAATGAAGCACAAGGAGGAATTCTAGGGTGTTGAAGCTTTTGTACATTGATCTGGGTGCTGATTACTTGAGCATGTTCAGTTTGTGAAAATTTATTGAGGTGTACACTTATGTATATGTTTATGCATGTATGTTATGTTTTAATAAGGGAGATAAAGAAAGTGAATCAGTATTTGCTAGGGTAACATAACAAGCTACCACAACATGGTGGCTTAAAACAACAGAAATTCATATTTTTCACAGTTCTGGAGGTTAGCTAGATGTCAGAAGTCGAGTTGTTAGGAGGGATGCATTCTCTCTGAAAGCTCTAGAGGGGAATACTTTCCTTGTCTCTTCTGGCTTCTGGTGACTCCAGGTGTTTCTTGGCTTGTGCCTGCATAAATCCAATCTCTACCTCAGCCTTCACATGGCCTTTTCCTTTTTGCTGTGTGTCTTTTATAAAAACATTTGTCACTGGAGATAGGATCCATCTGGATAATCTTCATCTCATCTCGTGATCCTTAACTTAATACTTTTCCTCTTTTGAGAGATCATCATTCAACACACTATAGTCAGAAAGGTACTCAAAGAGAAAACTTTTAGCAGAGGAGGTCTTCTATTGCCTGAGATCCACCAGAGTCTCTTGCTCGGTGTAATAGTATTTACTATTGCTTTTCTGGCCTCCAGAATTGAAAATATTGCCAGAGGATTCCAGCTCTATGTATCTGATGACCTAATTGATGGGATCGGCTTATCTGAAGCTGACACTCTGGAAGATATTTGGAACCAGGAGTACTTATAAAGGAGTCATAAGGGAAGCCATTGTAGAGCTGATTGACTCTCACATACCCAACAAATTTATTTGGCAATCATTGTCTACCTGGTCCCACTATGTAGGTTGTCTCATCTCTAGCTGTCCCCGGTGACCATCTTTATGTCTTTGTCTTTCTACAGCTGAGCAAAGTTCTATGCTGTGGATGGCAGGGCAGTTAAAAATAAGGGTGGTTTATATTCAGTAATGTCATTCTCAAGGTGTCCTTACACTGAGGTTTGTAACAACCTTTTCCTCAACGTATTGATATTTACTACTTCACAGAAGACTTTTTGTTAGGCACTATGGTGAACCAGAATGGTTGCATTTGTGAAGAAAAACATGGCATAGGTCATCGTAAAGACTGAAGTTCTGGCTCACAGGTTGAACAAGGTACCACGTGGGTATCTCATTACAGATTAGCCAGATACATATAAAGGTTCTGCTGTAGCCACCTCAATGACACAAGAATCTAGTTTTGTTCCATTCTTCTTATTCAGATATCTCTCATTGGTGATTAATAGGTATCTTAAACCTAACATGGCCAAAACACAGCTCTCACCCAAACCAGTTATTCTCTTATTGTTATCCATGTTAGTAATTAGCACCACTTTCCAGCCAGTTGTTCAAGCCAAAAACTTAGTAGTCATCTTTATTTGTGTTTTACTATATGCATTCTATTGACACGTCAGGCCAACTGTACATCCAAAATACAATGTCTTTTGAATCTAACTACTACTAATCCTTATCAACTCTGCTACCAACCTGGTCCAAGCTTCCATTACATCTCATCTGGATTACTGCACCAGCTCCTTAATAATATCACCACTTCCACTTTTTCCCTTACAATTCATTCACTACACAGAAGTCAGAGTAATGTTTTTTAAAAAATAAAAATATATTACAGTGTGGTGAGTGTGAATTTTCTTGTTGCCCTGACTTTGATAATGATTGCCTAGATAAGGAACTTTAAAAAAGAAAAGAAAGAAGAAGAACAGGAAGAAAATGAGAAAGGATGAGGTGAAGAAGGAGGGATGGGAAGTGCTTCATACTAAAGAATATTGCTGACAACTGGGACCAAATATTCTCCCAAAGGCTTTCTGGAAAGTATCAACACCATCATTGTCACAATCCATCCAAGTACCTCAGTTACCACCTAGCATGTTAGCAGCATATAACGGGTAGGAGGAAGGACTCTGAGACTTGTGCATCATTGGCCTAGTGGACAATATAGTGTTCTTTTTCTCACTTTTACAGGTCAGTTGTAAAGTGTCCTTACACTTGAGCCAAGTGGAGGTGTTCTTCAAGACAAGAGAATCACTCAAAGCAATTGTGGGAGCTTTCAAAATAGAGAAGAAGAAGAAAAAAAAAAAAAAAAAAAAAACCTTAATCATCTTTATTTTACCCAGTTTGCAAGGTATAATATGTTTCTGTGTAGTCTAGTGGTCACCCAGAGGATGGCTAAACTTGAGCTGCTTTGCTGGGTCCTTATACAAGAGGGCTTGCTACAAGGCAAGTGTTCCCTGGCAGTAGGAAACTTTGGGGTTTGCGGTGGGAGTAACATCTGAGAGAGGCTGAAGAGGGTGAACTGGAGCTGGATTTCCCACGTTAGGAAATAAAACAGTAGGGAAGAGCTCAATACTCATAGGTGAACCTTTTCAACTCAAAAGGCATCAATATTCAATTATCCTGAGAAGACAAGAACACCAGCAGAGAGAACCACACATACTAACAGTTAGGAGATGTTTGCCTTTACTTCTCTGTTCCCTTTTCCCATTCCCCCAAGACCAGAGTAGTTGGGTCCTGAAAAGGAAAGTGGAGAAAAGGGAACTACAGAACTTGACACAGCCCCCCCTACACATGCGCACGCGCGCGCGCACACACACAGACATACACACATGCACAATTCCAAACTACTGGAGACAGACGAGAAATGATTCTAGATCATCTTTACAATTTAGACACCTCAAGCTACAGATCTGGCATGTGATACAGAAAAGAAAGATTTGCACCTCATATGAAATTATTATTTTAGATTGGGTCAACTTTTAATAAGAAATGTGACCAGGCAGTTGTGGAATCTGCCCAAGATATTATTAAGAAGAGATTTGTTACTCAGCAAATAAAGGATTTGACATAACAAGAAGGTAGTGAAGAAAAGCAAAACTGTTTTATACTTGTATTCTGTTAAGTAGCACTGTTCACCAAATCTGCTGCACATGAATCAGATCATGTTATTTCTCAAAACTCTCCAAGTGTCTTTCATCTAACTCAGGATAAAATAAAAATCCTTTATCTTGGTACATAAGGCCCAACATGATCTCTCCACTTATCTACTATGCTAAAATCACATTGGCTTTCTTTTGTTCATTTAACCAAACTGACTTTTTCCCACCTTTGCAAATTGCTGTTTCATCTGTCTGCAGCCTTCTCCCCTCAATTTCACAGGACTGCCTCCTTATTATTAAAATACTAGCTAAGATATCACCTCCTGGGAGAGATCTTTGTGGACTACCCCATTTAAAGTGGCTTTTTTCCGCCCCTTCCCCCAACTTCTATCTGAAATTATCTTGATAATATTTGTTTACTTGTCAGCCTCCCCTCTCTAGAACAAATTATGTGAGAATTGAGAACTTTTTTGTTCTTATTCACTGCTAGTCCCCAGCACTCAGCACAATGGTTGGCATACAGAACCCACTAAGTAAGTACTTGATTGAAAGGATTAAATGTGTATAAAATGATGGTAGCATAAAATCTATAGATTAGAAATAAATTCTGAGATCTTTCTGTTCAACTCACCATTTAATGCTTAACTTATGTCTATAGCATTACTAGCCAAATCGACTGTTCCCAACTCTGTTTGAATATCTCTAATAAAAGGGAATTTGTTATATCTCTCGGTTGCCCATTTGATCAATGGACAGTTTTATGAAAGGGTTAGATAAGTAGACATACTTTTCTCTATTTCTCCCAGTGAGTACAGCTAAATACTCTGGACATTATATATAAAACAAGCATAAGAAGACTCTGAAAGGTGGAGAAAGAAAGGAAGAATGACTAGTGTCTTTGAAATCTAAGGAGTGACAGCACAGTAAGTTCTTTGTGTTTTCTTTTTGCCTCACATATCCCAGACTGGATACTGGAAAATCTAACAATGTGGTAATGCCAAAGGAGATAGAAAAAGCCCCTTCAAAAGCCATCCAAAGTAGCAGCCCAGCAACACACAAAATTTTTAAGTGACAGCTCCACTACAACCAAACACCAGAGGAGAAACAACTACTGTGGCAATGACCAGATGCGGAGCATAGACTTTCATCCTTTCCAGGCTCTAACAAGGTGCCCCCCAACTCCCCTCCTCCACCGTGAGTATACCTTATTTAGTTCTAGAATGCTAGGTGGGGGCCCTGAACTTTTAACACCACCCACTGTGTTACCAGTGACCTCTACTGTGTTACCAGTGGAGACCACGTGAGTAGTCTTATCTGTATACATGCTAAACAGTTGTCCTCATTCCTTTACCTAAGGCAACACTAAACAAGTCTTATCCTCCCCATTCTTCATGACAGGTCTTCTGACACCTGAAGGTGGCAACCAATTTGTTTCCTATACCATCTAGCTCTTAAGTCTTCTCTTCTGTGATCTGTGATCAGATATCTTTAATATTATTCTGATAATTGTTTTGGAGCACCACAAACCATGCCCATATGACAGTGAATGAAATCGATAATGTGTGTTCTGACCGCTCTACTAACTGGCCACTTCCCCATCGCTTTCCCTCTCCTTGCCCCTCTCTATCCCCCAAAACGAAATAAAATAGAAATTTGGGCCAATTAATAACCCTAAAATGGCCAAAAGTGTTACAGTGAAAGGTAGAGTCACATGTCTCTCACCTTAAATCAAAAGCTAGATATGATTAAGCTTACTGAGGAAGGCATGTCAAAAGCTGACATAGGTCAAAAGCTAAGCCTCTTGTGCCAAAGAGTAAAGTTGTGAATGCAAAGAAAATATTTATGAATGAAATTAAAATTGCTACTCCCGTGAACACATGAATGATAACAAAGTCAAACAGCCTTATTGCTAATAGGCAGAAAGTTTTATTGGTCTGGATAGAAGATCAAAACAGCCACAACATTCTCTTTAGCCAGAACTTAATCTAGAGCAAAGCGTTAACTCCCTTTAATTCTGTGAAGGTTGACAGAGGTGAAGAAGTGGCAGAAGAAAAGTAGGAAGGTAGCAGAGGTTGGTTCATGAGGTTTAAGGAAAGGAGCAATCTCCATAACATGAAAGTGCAAGATGAATCAGCAAGTGCTGATGTAAAAGCTGCAGGAAGTTACCCAGATAAACCCAGATAATTGATGAAGGGTCTACAGTAAACAAAAGGTTTTCAATATAAATGAAAAAGTATTATATTGAAAAAGTTGCTATCTAGGACTTTCAAAGCTGGAGATAACTCAATGTCTGTCTTCAAAGCTTCAAAGGTCAGGCTGATTCTCTTGTTAGGGACTAATGCAGCTGGTGACTTTAAGTTGAAGCCAATACTCCTTTACCATTCTTAAAATCTTAGGGACCTTATGATTTATGCTAAATCTACACTGCCTGTGCTCTATAAATTGAACAATAAAGCTGAATGACAGCACATCTGTTTACAAAATGATTTACTGAATATTTTAAGCCCACTCTGGATACCTACTGCTCAGAAAGATTTAGTTCATAATATTGCTCATTGACAATGCACCTATCACTCAAGAACTCTGATGAAGATGTATAGGAAATTAATGTTGTTTTCATGCCTGTTAGCACAATATCCATTCTGCAGCCCATAGATTCAGGGGTAATTTTGAATTTCAAATCTTATTATTTAAAAAATAGATTTCATAGGCTATAGCTTCCATAGATAGTGATTCCTTTGATGGATCTGGGTGAAGTGAATTGAAAACCTTCTGGAGATGATTTACCACTCTAAATGTCATTAAAAATATGTGTGGTTTATTAGAAGAGGTCATGTCAACATTAATGGGGTTCTGGGAAAAGTTGATGACAGCTCTCATGGATGACTTTGAGGTTCACAAGGCTTCAGTAGAGGAAGTAACTGCAGATGTGGTGAAAAAGCAAGAGAATTAAAATCGTAAGTGGAGCCTAAAGATGTGATTTAATTGTTGCAATCTCATGATAAAGCTTGAATGAATGAGGAATTGCTTCTTATGGATGAGCACAAAAAAGTGATTTCCTAAGATGGAATCTACTATTGGTGATGGTGCTGTGAACATTGAGGAAATGACAACAAAGAATGTAGAATATTACATAAACTTTGTTGATAAATCTGCAGCAGGGTTTGAGAAGATGACTCCAATTTTGAAGGAAGTTCTACTGTGGGTAAAATATTGTCAAAGAGCATTACATATTACAGGTAAATCTTTTGTGAAAGGAAAGGTCAATTGATGTGGCAAACATCACTGTAGTCTTATTTTAAGAAATTGCCACAGCCGCCCCAACCTTCAGCCCTTCAGCAACCACTACTATGATTAGTCAGCAGCCATGAACATCAAGGCAAGATCCTCCTCTGTAAAAAGATTACAACGATTTGCTAAAGGCTCAGATAATCATAATCAATTTTTTAGAAATAAAGTATTTTTAAATTAACCTATGTACTTTTTAAAGATGTAATGCTATTGCACTCTTAATAGAATATGTTATAGCATAAATATAACATTTACATGCACTGGGAAACCAAAAAATGTGTGTTACATATTTTATTACTCTTTTTTCTTTGTTTCAGTGGTCTGGAACTGAACCCACAATATCTCTCAGGTATGCCAGTAATGAATGAGTTTCCTTTAGATGTATACTAACTAGTGGGATTATTGAGTCATGGTAGTTTTATTTTTAATTATTTGAGAAATTTCCATATTTTTATAATGTCTATACTCTAATTTACATTTCAGCTGCAGAGTACAAGGATTCCTCTTTCTCAACATTCATGCCAACACTTGTTTTCATCATTTTTTAATTTTAAAAAACTTTGCATGGGTACATAGTGGGTGTGTATATTTATGAGTTACATGAGATATTTTGATACAGGCATGCAATGTGTAATAATTACATCAAATATTTTTCCTCTGTGTTTCAAACAATACAAATATACTCTTTAAGTTATTTTATTTTTTCTGTGTATTACTTTTAAAAAATGTTGTGGGTACATAGCAGGTGTACATGTGTATATGGGGTACATGAGATGTTTGATACAAGCATGCAAGGTGAAATAAACACATTAATGTAGAAGGGTCCATCTGTCCCCTTAAACATTTCATCTTTTGGGTTACAGAAAATCCAGTTATACTCTTTATTTTTAAATGTACAGCTATGTTATTATTGGCTATAGTCACCCTATTGTACTACCAAATAGCAGGTCTTATCCATTATTTTTAACTATATTTTGTACCCATTAACCATCTCCACCTCCTCACTAGCCCCTCAACACCCTTCCCAGCCTCTGGTAACCATGGTTCTAGTCTCTGTGTCCATGAGTTTAATTGTTTTGATTTTTAGATCCCACAAATAAGTGAGAACATGCAATGTTTGTCTTACTGTGCCTGGCTTATTTCACTTAACATGATGATCCATCCATGTTGCTGAAAATGTCTGAATTTCATTCTTTTTTATGGCTGAATAGTACTCCATTGTGTGTAAGTACCACATTGTCTTTATCCACTCATCTGTTGAGGGAAACTTAGGTTAGCCAAATCAGCTATTGTAAACAGTGCTGCAACAAATGCAGAAGTGCAGGTGTCTCTTTGACATGCCAATTTCCTTTCTTTGGGATATATATACAGTAGTGGGATTGATGGATCACATGTGTATTAGTTCTGTTTTCACACTGCTATAAAGAACTACCTGAGGCTGGGTAATTTATGATGAGAAGAGGTTAATTGACTCAGAGTTCTGCATGGATGGGGAGGCCTCAGGAAACTTATAATTATGGTAGAAGGTGAAAGGGAAGCAAGGCATGTCTTACATGGTGGAAGGAGAGAGAGCAAGGCAGGGAGTGACACACTTTTGTGCTATTAGATCTCATGAGAGCTCACTATCATGAGAACAGCATGGGGTAAATCTGCCCCCATGGTCCAATCACCTCCCACCAGGTCCCCACTCCACGACATGTGGGGATTACCAATTCTACATGAGATATGGTTGGAACACAGAGCCAAAACATATCAATATGGTAGTGCAATTTCAGATTTGTGAGGAACCTCCAAAGAGTTCTCCATAGTGGTTGTACTAATATAGTTTCTCAACAACACTGTACAAGGGTTCCTTTTTCTTCACATCTTTGCCAGCATTTGTCTTTGCCTTTTGGATGGAAACCATTTTAACTGGGGTGCTATGATATCTCATTGTAGTTTTGATTTGCATTCCTCTGATGATCAATAATGTTGAGCACTGTTTCATATGCCTGTTTGCCATTTGTGTGTCTTTTTTTGAGAAATATCTATTCAGCTGTTTTTGCCCAAGTTTTGGTCAAATTATTAGATTTTTTCCTATACAGTTGTTGGAGTTTCTTAAATATCCTAATTATTAATCCCTTGTGAGATGAGCTGTTTGCAAATATTTCTCCCATTCTGTGGGTTGTCTCTTGAATTTGTTGATTGTATTCTTTGCTGTGCTTAAGTTTTTTAACTTGACGTGATCCTATTTGTCCATATTTGCTTTGGTTGCCTGTGCTTTTGGGGTATTGCTCAATAAATTTCTGCCCAGACCAGTGTCCTGGAGAGTTTCCCAAAAGTTTTATTCCAGTAGTTTCATAGTTTGAAGTCTTAGATTTAAATCTTTAATTAATTTTGATTTGATTTTTGTATATGATGAGAGATACAGGTCTAGTTTCATTTTTCTTCATATAGATATACAGTTTTCCCAGGACCATTTATTGAAGAGACTGTCTTTTTTGAAAATGAGTTTGCTGTAGGTGTGTGGATTTTCCTCTGAGTTTTCTACTCTGTTCCATTAGTCTACATGTCTGTCGTTATGGCAACATGCTGTTTTGGTTACTATAGCTCTGTAGTATAATTTGAAGTCAAGTAATGTGATTCCTCCAGTTTTGTTCTTTTTGCTTAGGATAGCTTTGACTATATTTTTGTGTGTGGCGGGGGGATTTATATACATTTTGGGATTTTTAAAATTTCTATGAAGAACATTTTTGGTATTTTGATAGGGATTGCATTGAATCTGAAGAT
>NW_016813177.1:64523-71849 GCF_001698545.2 Rhinopithecus bieti
CAGTCTATCATCGTTGGGCATTTGTGTTGGTTCCAAGTCTTTGCTATTGTGAATAGTGCCACAATAAACTTACGTGTGCTTGTGTCTTTATGTCTTTATAACAGCATGATTTATAATCCTTTGGGTATATACCCAGTAATGGGATGGCTGGGTCAAATGGTATTTCTAGTTCTAGATCCTTGAGGAATTGCCACACTGTCTTCCACAATGGTTGAACTAGTTTACAGTCCCACCAACAGTTTAAAAGTGTTCCTATTTCTCCACATCCTGTCCAGCACCTATTGTTTCCTAACGTTTTAATGATCACCATTCTAACTGGTGTGAGATGGTATCTCATTGTGGTTTTGATTTGCATTTCTCTGATGATGAGTGATGAGGAGCATTTTTTCATGTGTCTGTTGGCTGCATAGATGTCCACTTTTGAGAAGTATCTGCTCATAACCTTTGCCCACTTTTTGATGGGGTTGCTTGATTTTTTCTTGTAAATTTGTTCAAGTTCTTTGTAAATTCTAGATATTAGCCCTTTGTCAGATGGGTAGATTGCAAACATTTTTTCCCATTCTGTAGGTTCCCTGTTCACTCTGATGGTAGTTTATTTTGATGTGCAGAAGTTCTTTAGCTTAATTAGATCCCATGTGTCAATTTTGGCTTATGTTGCCATTGCTTTTGGTGTTTTAAATATGAAGTCCTTGCCCATGCCTGTCTAATTTTTCTTTATTTTCTCTCTTGAAGATCTGTCCAATAGTGAAAGTTGGATGTTAAAGTGTTATTGTAATGGGACCTATCTTTTTTTAGCTCTAATAACATTTACTTTATATATCTAGGTGCTCTAGTGTTGGGTGCATATATATTTACAATTTTTCTAATCTCTTGCTGATTTTACCCTTTTATAATTTTATGGTGAACTTCTTTGTCTCTTATAGGTTTTGTCTTGAAATCTATTTTGTCTGCAAAAAAGAGTGACTCCTGCTCTTTTCTGGTTTCCATTGGCATGGAATATCCTTTTTCATTCTTTTATTTTCAGTCTATGTGTATCTTTATAGGTGGAGTGTGTTTCCTGTATGCAAGAGATCAATGGTTCTTGTTATTTTAATCCATTCAGTCAGTCTCTGTCTTTTGATTGCAGAGCTCAGTCCTTTTACACTCAACATTATTACTGATAAGTAAGGACTTACTGCTGCCATTTTATTTGATTTTGGTTGGTTTTTGTTCTTCTCTTTCTTCTTTCTTTCTTTCCTGTCTTCCTCTTGTGAAGATGTTTTTTCTGCTGATACGTTTTTTAGCTTCTTGCTTTGTGTATGTGTATCCATTGCATGATTTTTGCTTTGAAGTTACCATGATGATTGCAAATACTGTCTTGTATCTCATTATTTCAACCTGATAACAACTTACACTATTTGCATAAGCAAACAAACAGGTAAAAATAAAACTTATAACAATTTAACAACTTAACATCATTTCCCTGCTTTTTAAACTATTTGTTGCTCCTTCCATGAGGTGGCATCATCTGAGTTTTGTCTGGTTTTTCTTTCTTGTTTAACAGGACAGCACTGAATTCCATGCCTCACAATTTCTGTGTTCTCCCACTTCCAGCACCCAGTGATGCTCTCCACACCATTCTGCTGCTTCCTGGGTTGGTGCTGGCATGGTATCTGTAATTCAGAACTATTATTTTTTTCTATTTCTTCATTACCTCTTTCAGTGACATGAAGTTAAAACCAGGTAGTATGCTCACCTGATTTTTGGTTCTTATGAAGGTGCNAGTTTGCTGTAGGTGTGTGGATTTTCCTCTGAGTTTTCTACTCTGTTCCATTAGTCTACATGTCTGTCGTTATGGCAACATGCTGTTTTGGTTACTATAGCTCTGTAGTATAATTTGAAGTCAAGTAATGTGATTCCTCCAGTTTTGTTCTTTTGCTTAGGATAGCTTTGACTATATTTTGTGTGTGGCGGGGGGGTTTATATACATTTTGGATTTTTTAAATTTCTATGAAGAACATTTTTGGTATTTTGATAGGGATTGCATTGAATCTGAAGATTGCCTTCTGTATTACAGACATTTTAACAATATTGATGTTCCAATCCACCAACAAAAAATATTTTTCCACGATTTTGTGTCCTCTGTTTACATTTTGGATTTCTTCCTGGTTCAGTAATGGCAGGTTGCATGAATCTAGAAATTTGTTCGTTTTTTGTAGATTTTTTAATTTATTGGCATATAGTTTCTCATAGTAGCCACTAATGATTGTTTCAGTTTTTTTGGTATCAGTCGTAATGTCTCCATTTTTATTTCTGATTTTATTTATTTGTTATCTTATTCTTTTCTTAGTTTGCCTGGCTAAAGGATTGTCAATTTTCTTTAACTTTTTAAAAGCACAACTTTTTGTTTCGTTGGTATTTTGTATTATCTTTTTCATTTCATTTATTTCTGCCATGATCTTTATTATTTCTTTTCTTTCACTGATTTTGGTTTGATTTTCTCTTGCTTTTCCAGTACTTTAAGATACATTGTTAGATTGTTCATTTAAAATCTTTCCATTTTTGCTGTAGGTACTTTTACCGATAAATTTCCCTCATAATACTGCTTTTGCTGTATCTCATAGGTGTCAGTATATTATCTTTCCATTATCCAATTTTTCAAGAAAATTTTAAATTTCCTTATACATTTCTACATTGACATCCTAGCCATTCAGGAGCATATTGCTTAATTTCATGTTTGCATAGTTTCCAAAATTCCTCTTGTTACTTTCTAGTTTAAGCCCATTGTGGTCAGAGATGAAGCTTAATATTATTTCAATTTTGTGATTTTTAAGACTTGTTTTGTGGCCTAACATATGATCTGTCCTTGAGAATGATCTGTGTGCTACAGAAAAGAATATGTGTTCTGCAGCTCTTGGGTGAAATGTTCTGTAAATATCTATTAAGTTCACTTGATCTACAGTAGAGGTGAAGTTTAATATTTCTTTTTTTAAATTTTTTTATTATTATACTTTAAGTTCTAGGGTACATGTGCACAACGTGCAGGTTTGTTACACATGTATACATGTGCCATGTTAGTGTGCTGCACCCATTAACTCATCATTTACATTAGGTATATCTCCTAATGCTATCCCTCCCCTCCCCCACCCCACAACAGGCCCCAGTGTGTGATGTTTCCCTTCCTGTATTCAAGTGTTCTCATTGTTCAATTCCCACCTATGAGTGAGAACATGTGGTGTTTGGTTTTCTGTCCTTGCAATACTTTCCTGAGAATGATGGTCTCCAGCTTCATCCATGTCCCTACACAGGACATGAACTCATCCTTTTTTATGGCCTCATAGTATTCCAAGGTGTACATGTGCCACGTCTTCTTAATCCAGTCTATCATCGTTGGGCATTTGTGTTGGTTCCAAGTCTTTGCTATTGTGAATAGTGCCACAATAAACTTACGTGTGCTTGTGTCTTTATGTCTTNTTTTTTTTTTTTTTATGTGTAGATAGTTGTTAACATGGCGTCCTTGTTTTGGGCATGGTCTGTGGAGCTTTCAATTTCACCATCTTGCTCCACCTCTCTCTAAGTTATTTTAAAATGAAACCATCATTCTCAGCTAACTATTGCAGGAACAGAAAACCAAACACCGCATGTTCTCACTCATAGGTGGGAACTGAACATTGAGAACACTTGGACACAGAAAGGGTAACATCACACACCGGTGCCTGTTGTGGGGTGGGGAGAGTGGGGAGAGATAGCATTAGGAGAGATACCTAATGTAAATGACGAGTTAATGGATGCAGCACACCAACATGGTACATGTATATATATGTAACCAACCTGCATGTTGTGCACAAGTACCCTAGAACATAAGATATAATTTAAAAATGTAAAATTAAATCATGTTCATACTATAGCCACCCTGTATTCTAGCAAATACTGGGTCTTATTTATTCTTTTTAACTTTTTTTGATACCCATTAATCATCTCCTCTTCCCCAACCCTAAATACTTCAGCCAGCTTCTGGTAAACCATTCTTCTACTCTAAATCCATGAATTCAATTGTTTTGTTTTGTAGCACCCACAGGTAACTGAGAAAATGTGATGTTTGTCTTTCTGTGCCTGCCTGCCTTGTTTCACTTAACATAATGCCCTACAGTTCCATCCATATTGTTGCAAATGACAGTATCTCATTATTCATTGTGGCCGAATAGTACTCCATTTTGTGCATGTACCTCATTGACTTTATCAATTTATCTTTGCGAATAGTGCTGCAACAAACATGGGACTGCAGATAAGTCTTCAATATGCTGATTTCCTTTCTTTAGGGTGTTTATGTAGGTATTGGATAGATGGATCACATGGTAGCTCTATTTTAATTTTTTATGGGACCTTCAAACTGTTCTCCATACCAGTTTTACTAATGTATATGCCCACAAACAGTGTATGAGGGCTTTCTTTTCTTCACATTCCTGACAGCATATGTTATTGTTTGTCTTTTGGATAAAAGCATTTTTTGGGGGGATGGAGTTTTGGTCTTGTCACCCAGGCTGAGTGCAAAGGCATAAACTCAGCTCACTGCAACCTCTGCCTCCCGGGTTCAAGCAATTCTCCTCCCTCGGCCTCCAAGTAGCTGGGATTATAGGCGCCCACCATCATGCCCAGCTAAGTTTTGTATTTTTAGTAGAGATGGAGTTTCACCATATTGTCCAGGCTGATCTTGAACTCCTGACCTCAGATGATCCACCTGCCTCAGCCTCCCAAAGTGCTGGGATTACTGGCATGAGCCACCACATCTGGCATTTGGGTGAAATGATATCTCACTGTACTTTTGATCTGCATTTCCCTGATGATCAGTGATGTTGAGCACCTTTTCATATACCTCTTTGCCATTTGTATGTCTTTTTTGAGTAATGTCTATTCAGATCTTTTGCCCATTTTAAAATAATATTATTAGACTTTTTTCTTATACAGCTGTTTGAGCTCCTTATATATTCTGGTTGTTGATCCCTTGTTAAATGAGTAGTTTGCAAATATTTTTCTCTCATTCTGTGGGTTGTCTCTTCACTTTGTTGATTGTTTCTTTTGCTGTGCAGAAGCTTCTTAAGTTGATATGATCTCATTTGTCTATTTTTTCTTTTGTTGCCTGTGCCTCTGGGATATTGCTCAAGAGGTCTCTGTCCACTCCAATATCCTGAAGAGTTTACCAAAATTTTTTTAATAGGTTCATAGTTTGGGGTCTTAGCTTTAAGTCTTTCATTCATTTTGATTTGGATATGGCTAGAGATGGGGGTCTAGTTTCCTTCTTCTGCATATGGATATCCAGTTTTCCCAGGACCATTTGTTGAAGAGATTGTCTTTATTCTAATGTACGCTCTTAAAGGTGTATAGATTTATTTCTGAGATTTTCTATTCTGTTTCATTGATTTATGTGTCAATTTTTATTCCAGTACCATGCTTTTTTGGTTACTATTGCTCTGTAGTATAACTTGGTCAGGTAATTTGATTTCTCCAGTTTTGTTCTTTATGCTTGTGATATATTTGGATATAGTGCATCCTTTATGGTTCCACATAAATTTTAGGGTTGTTTTTCTATTTCTGTGAAGAATGTTCTTGATATTTTGATAGGGGTTGGGTTAAATCTGTAGATTGCCTTGGGTAGTATGGACATTTTAACAATATTGATTATTCTAATTTATGAACATGGATATCTTTCCATTTGTAGGTCCTCTTCAATTTCTTTTATCAGTGTTTTATAATTTTCATTGCTAATATATTTTACTACATTGGTTAAGTTGTTTTCTAGGTAATTTTTATTCATAACTATTGGAAATGAGATGACTTTTTAATTGCTTTTCTACATTGTTCACTGTTGGCATATAAACATGCTCTTGATTTCTGTATGTTGATTTTGTATCATGTAACTTTGCTGAATTTGTTTATCAGTTCTAAGAGTTTTCTTTTGGCATCTGTATGTTTTTCCAAATATAATATCACATCATCTCCAAAAAAGGATAATTTGACTTATTACTTTTCAATTTGGATGCCATTCATATCTTACTCTTGTTTGATTGCTCTAGCTTGGACTTCCAGTACTATGTTAAATAGCAGTGGTTACAGTGGACATCCATTTTGTGTTCTAGGTCTTAGAGAAAAGGCTTTCATTATTTTCCCATTCAGTATGATACTAGCTGTTGGTCTTTCCCATTTGTGTTTTATTATGTATAGGTGTATTACTTTTATCTCCAGGTTTTTTTTTTTTTTTTAGGGTTTTTATCAGGAAGTTATGTTGAATTTTATCAAATGTTTTTCACCATCAATTGGAATGATACTGTTTTTTGCCTTTCATTCTGTTGATAAATATATTACATTGATTTGCATATGTTGAGCTATTATTGCATTCCAGGGATAAATCCCATTTGGTCGTGATGAATGAACTTTGTAATGTGCTACTGAATTTAGTTTGTAAATATTTTGTTGAGGGTTTTTGCATTAATATGCATCAGTGATAGTGGACTGTGGTTTTCTTTTTTTGATATGTCTTTGTCTGTTTTTGGTATCAGGCTAATACTGGCCTCATAGAATAAGTGTGGAAGCATTCTTCTACACCTCTTCTAGTTTTCAGAATAAATTCACTAGGTTTGGTATTATTTCCTTGAGAGAAGACTTTTTATTACAGCTTCAATCTTGTTACTTATTATTCATCTGTCCAGATTTTGGATTTCTTCATGGTTCAATCTTGATAGGTGGCATGTGTCTAACAATTTGTCCAGATTTTCTAATTTATTGGCATATAGTTGCTCAGAAAACCACTAGAAATCCTTTGAATTTCTGTGGTGTCAGTTGTGATGTCTCCTTTTTCATCTCTAATTTTATTTACCTGGAACTTCTCTCTCTCTTTCTTTTATTTAGTCTAGCTAAAGTTTGTCAATTTTGTTTATTTTTTTTTTTTTAAAACAATTTTTTTTTTCATTGATTTTTTTAAAATTTTTTTCTTCAGTCCAATTTCATTTGTTTATTCTCTGATTTTAGTACTTATTTTCTTCTACTAATTTTGGCTTGATGTGCTTTTGCTTTTTTTTTTTTTTTAAAGATGCATCTTTAAGTTTATTTATTTGAAGTTTTCCTTTCTTTTTTAGTGTAGGCATTTATAGTCATAAACTTCCATCTTATTACTGAATTTGTTGTATTCCACAGGTATGCCATGTTTCCATTGGGTATATACCCAAAGGATTATAAATCATTCTGCTATAAAGACACATGCACACATATGTATATTGCGGCACTATTCACAATAGCAAAGACTTGGAATCAACCCAAATGTCCATCTGTGACAGACTGGATTAAGAAAATGTG
>NW_016813177.1:73765-86499 GCF_001698545.2 Rhinopithecus bieti
CTTGCAATGAGCCGAGATTGCGTCATTCTACTCCAGCCTGGGCAACAGAGCAAGACTCCGTCTCAAAAAATAATAATAATAATAATAAAAAAGAAATTACTCAAATGTCTTCTTAATTTCTTCGTTGACACATTGGTCATTCAGGAACTGAATTCTCACTTATTCATATCATTTCCAAAATCTATCTTGTTACAAATTCTATTTTTTTTTCTATTGTGGTCAGAGAAGATGTTTAATATTTTTTCAATGTTTTTGTATATTTTAAGACTTGTTTTGTGACGTAACAGATGGTCTATATTTGAGAATGATACATGTGCTAAGGGGAAAAAAGGATGTTCTGCAGGTGTTTGATGAAATGATCTGTAAATATCTCTTAGGTACATTTGGTCGATAGTTAAGATTAAGTACCATGTTTGTTTTTTGATATTCTGTCTGGAAGAACTGTCCAGTGCTGAAAGTGGAGTGCTGCAGTCTTAGTTTTTATTGCATTATGGTTATCTCTCTCTTTAGCTATAATAATATTTGGTTTATATATATGAGTGTTTGTTTGGCTTTGGAATGAGGTTGATGCCAACTTTGTAAAATGAGTTTGCTTGTCTCCTCTCCTATTTTATTTTTTGGAAGAATTTGAAAAGGATTGACCTTAATTCTTTAAATGTTTGATGGAGTTAAGCAGTGAAGCTATCAAGTTCTGAGCTTTTCATTCTTGGTAGGTTTTGGATTACCAATTCAATATTTTTATCCATTTTGATTTGTTCAGATTTTGTATTTCTCAATGGTTTAGTCTTGATAGACTGTATGTTTGTAGGAATTTAACCATTTTTTCAAGTTTATCCAGTTTGTTGGCATATAGTTGTTCATGGTAATCTTTTATGGTCATTTTTATTTCCATGGTGTTAGTTTTAATGTTGTGTCTTTAATTTATAATTTTACTTGTTTGTTCTCTCTTATCTCAATCTAGTTAAAGGTTTGTCAATTTAGTTTATCTTTTCCAAAAAAGCAACTGTTAGTTACATTAATATTTTCTATTGCTTTTCCTTGTATCTATTTTATTTGTTTCTGCTGTGTTCTGTGTTATTTTATTTTTTCTGCTGAAGTTAAGCTTCATTTTTTCTTCTTTCTCTAGTTCCTTGAAATCTCAGGTTAGGTTGATTATTTGAGATCTTTCTTATTTGCTATTGTTGGCTTACATTGCTATACATGCCCCTCTTAAAATTACTTGTCTGCTGCATAAATGTTTTGCTATATTCTGTTTCCATTTTCATTTTTCTTAAGACTTTTCTTTAATTTTCCTTTTTTGGACCTACTGCTTGTTCAGAAGTCAGTTGTTTAATTTTGACTTATTAGTGAATTTTCTCATTTTCCTCTTGTTGATGTTTAGTCTTCTTCCATTGTGATCAGAAAAAAATACTTGATGTGATTTCATCTTCTTAAATGTTCCATTAAGAATTGTTTGTGGCCAGACATACGGTCTATTCTGGAGAGTGTTCTATGTGTGCTGAATAGAATGTGTATTCTGCTGCTGTTGGATGAAATATTCTGTACATGTGTATTGAGCCAGTTGTTCAAATCCTTTTTTTTTTTATTGATTTTCTGTCCACATGATCTATCCATTGTTGAACATATGGTTTTGAAGTTCCCTACTATTTTTGCATTTCTGTCTGTATCTTCCTTCAGCTCTGTTAATATTTGCTTTATATATTTAGTTGCTGTCATGCTGGTTGCATATATATTTACAATTGCTATGCCTTCTTGATGAATTGACCCCTTTGTCATTATATAATGCTTTTTTGTCTTTTGTCACAGTTTTGGCTTAAAAATCTATATTTTGTTTGATATTAGTAGACATATCCCTGCCCTTTTTTTGATTACCCATTGTTTGAGGTATCTTCTTCCATATCTTTCAGCCTATCTGCATCCTTCAAGCTAAAGTGAGACTCTTATAGAAAACATAAGTTGGATCTTGTTTTCTATTTAGTCACTTTATTCCTTTTATTAGAAAATTGGATCTATTTTCATTTTACATAATTTTTTGATACTAAGAACTTACTGCTGCCATTGTGTTTTCTGTCTCTTTTGTAGTTCCTTTTTTCATCTCTTCTTCTCTTGCTGTCTTTCTTTGTGATTTTATGACTGTTACCAGCATGTTTTGATTCTTTTCTCTTTATCATCTGTGTATCTAATATTGTTTTTTTATGTAGTTACCATGAGACTTAGAATGTACATCTTATATAAAATGGTGTACTATTTGCATATAACCTTCACATATCTATTCATGTACTTCAAATCATCTCTAGATGTAAGCATAATATATAATGTAAATTCTATGTAAATAGTTGTTATACTGTATTTTAAAATTTGTATTGTTTTATTGTTATTCGGTTTTTAAAATATTTTTGATCTGTGGTTAGTTGATTATCTGGATGCTGAACTTACACATATGGAGGGCTAACTGTATACTGGTTTCCTTGATGGTATCCCATAAGTCCCACATGCTTTCATCACCTTTCTCTTTTCTTTTTGTTACTGTTGTTTTGAGTGGGCAGTTTCAAATAATCTGTCTTGTGGTAACTGCTTTATTTTTCTGTGTTATTGAGCCTGTTATTTCCAGCTTTCTCTAGAAATTTTTAGTTCAGTCATTGTGCTCCAGAATTTCTATTTGGTTCCTTTTTATGCTTTCTATCTCTTTGTCAAATGTCTCATTTTGTTCAAGTATTGCTTTCCTGATATCATTCATCCACCGCAAAGGGCCTGGATCCTGGGTTCATTGTAGCAGGCCTGGATCCTGGGTCTGCAGGTGGCATACTAGATTCTAAGTCTGCAGGTGGTGGCCTGGAGGTTAGGTCTATAGGGGCTGACCTGGATGCTGGATCTGTGGGAGCAGGCCTAGTATGGGTCTGGGTCTGAAGGATGAGTCTGTGGGCTAAGCCTGTATCCTGGAGCTGTGGGGGGTAGTTATTCAGCCTAAGGCCATAGGCTGACCTGGTACTGGGGCCTACTGAAGCATGTCTGGTCTCGGAGTCCACTGGAGTGTGGGGCCATGAGGACTAGCATAGCACCTTGGTGTGTGCATGCTGGCTTCATTCCTGGTGCCATGTAAGCCAAACTGGAGCTGGGGTCTGTGAGTTCTGTTCTGACACTCCAGGAGGCCTGGAGGCTGGGTCTGTGGATGCCAGCATGGAGTCTAATGCTGTGGGGATTAGCTTAGTGCTGGGGCTTCTCCAGAGTCTGGGATGGGCCTGGAATCTGAATATATAGGGACTGGCCTATAGCTGTGATGGGCCTGGTAACTAGGCCAGATATATTATCAAAGATAAGTTACCTATCATTTATGTGCCTCAATTTTCTCATCTATAAAATAGCAGTGATGTCATGGTTTTTGCCAAGACTTGGGGGAGGAGTAGTATGAATAACGTAGAACTTTCTTACCTTCCCTCTTTGATGTGTCTTTTCTTATTTCTGTGCTATGTCCAGGTGCTATAATCGCTCACCTGGATTCCGTCACTCTTGTGAACATATTTTTGATTATGGATAGTTTTATTTTTTGTTATTGTCATTGTTGTTTTTGCTTTTTTGTTTTGGTTTTAAGACAGAGTCTTGCTCTGATCACCCAGGTTGGAATGCAGTGGAATCATCTATAGCTCACTGCAGTTTCAAACTTCTGGGCTCAAGCAATCCTCCTACCTCAGCCTTTCAAGTAGCTGAGACTACAGGCTTGTATCACCACAACAGGCTAATTACTTTTTTTTTTTTTGGTAGAGATTTGGGTCTTGCTTTGTTGCCCAGGCTATGGATTGTTTTTCAAATTGATGTTTCTGCAAGAGGATGAGTGCTGAAAAGTTCTATCCAACGATGCTGCTGCTGTCATTCCCAATTAATGTTTTATATGTTTACTTGTTTCACATTTAAAAATGGAGCTAATTGTGGAACTGCTCTAGAAGGGCGTTAGTTATTAGTGAAATAACTTACATAAATTACCCAATATCGTGCCTGCATACAGTGCACATCCAACAGANTCCAACATTAGAAGCAGTGTTTTCCAAAGAAAAGAGTGACTAATACTGGAAAAAGCTGTAGATAAATCAAGTAAGAAGATAAGCGAAAATGTTTCCTAAAATTTGGCAATAAAGTGGTCCCCTGTAGCTTCAGGGAGAACAAATGGAGCTAGAAGCCAGATTATAGTAGATTGGGGAGCTAATGGAAAGTGAAGACATGGAAGCAGTTATCAGAGACAACTCTAGCCAGAAATTTAGCTAAGAAAGAGAATGAGATGAGGCTGTTATTTGAGTAAGAGGAAATGTGGTAGAAGGGTTGATTTTATTTTGTAGTAGGAGGAATTCAAATATGTTTATAGGTAAAAGGGGTGGGCACAAGAAGGCAGGTAAATAATGATGCCATAGAGAGTAGGGGTAATTGATGGAGAAAGATTCATAGAGATCAAGGGAGGTATTCTCTCTTCTTCTTTAAGAGGAAAGGCCAAGATGAGTGAAGACAGAGAGAACCTTATATAAATTAGGGAAGAAGTTATAGGCACTAAATGCTTAATGGAATCTGTTATATTGATGAAGAAGAAAAGAGTCAATATTTCTGGGCTAAGAATTCAGTGCTAGAGTAGGAATTTAACCTCTACCTCTAAAGGTAGAGGTTTAGAATAGCTCTCCAGAGAGGATGGGAGGAGCCTCTTATTGGAAGGGGAAAAAAAGGGTTGTACATTTGAGTGTGTCAGTGAATAATTTAGGCATCACCAATACTTGAGAATCCTGGGTCAGTTGCCATATTGGTTGTGGCACTTATAGATGGCATAGATAAGTTACCCATCATTTCTGTGCCTCAATTTTGTCATATATAAAATAAGAGTGATGTCATGGGTTTTGCCTCATAGGATTATTGTGATGATTAAATGAGCTATTGCATATAGAACATTTGGCATAGGGCCTGACATACAGAGTTCATCAAGCAATGATGAAGTGTTGGCTATTATTATTATTCTGGGTGTGGGATTCAATTCTTTTTTAGCCATCTTATTTTTATTGTGGCACACTTGAGGCCTGGGAGCTCATTATAGAAGGATACATTCAATTGTGAACATTTCCCTCCTTGGGCCCACCCATTTATTTATTCAACAGATGTATTCATATATAAAATATGTAAAAATGTATTGAGCACTTAAAATACTTTAGGTACTGTTTTGCATGTGGAAATTTGTGAAATGGTATATAAGGTCCCTGACACATAGGTTCACACTCCAGCGAGAGAATTCGAATCAGTCCAGAGGGCCAATGGAGGATGAGAGGAACTCTGTAAAATCCTGACACTTGAGGGGCAAGTAGAGAATGAGAATCCAGAAAATGCTGTAGAGAAATAAGTGAAACTAGAAGACATTAGTTCCATGAAAGTCAACGGAAGAGAGTCAGAAAGCAAACAATCCAGACAATGTTGGATGTTTTAGATCATTCAAATAAGAAAACAGAAGAATCCTTGGGTTTGATAGCATGGAATTCACGGGTGACCTTGAGAAGAGCAAAATGCAGTGAGTTTGGAAATGAAGAGGTGGATGTGAGGATATAAAAGGAATAAATCTTAGTTCAGAATGCAAAGACAATTTAGGAAAAAGAGCCAGAGGAAGAAAGACGATTAAGATACAAATAAAGCAAAATGGAATAGACAGGAGTAAACACAGATGGAGACAGGAGGGACAGGAGGAAACTCTGAGGTAAGAAACAGGATAAACTTGAATGTGGAGAGGTCAGAAGTTGTTTAGACTTCAAGTTTGGTGCCCTTTTACATTCTCAGTGAAACTGGAGCTGAAGTCATCTGCTAAGAGTTTGGGAGCTGTGTTGAGCACTTGACTTAAGAAGAGTGAGTTTTAAAAGCCATATTGAGCAAGTGGAATAGAAGATTATTTAAAATGAGAGATAACACTATTGGACTGTGGTAGAATCTAACTGAAGTTTGGAAATTCCCATGGCTAGAAGTAACTCTTGTACCCCAGCTTTCTAATTCAGAAGACCTAAGCCTGTATACACCACTGCATCAGACATTTATGGCCAAGTTTATCTACACACATCTCACAGGCTGACTAAAGAGAACAAGAAGCTGATATTGTGTTCAGGGACATCCTTAGCAATGTTTGAGTTTATAGGGGTTGCCCCACAGGCCTCAGCATCCCCTTAGTCTTTCAGCCTCTTTTTATGTCCCCTGGTCCCAGTCTTGAGAGGAGCTATAAGGGCCCCACTCTGCCTGGATAAACATGAAGCTCCTTCATGAAAGGTTGGCCTGCCTTTCTTGGACACTAGAATTAGAGGCTACTCAGGATTCTCTGAGACACAGCCAAGGCCAGTATTCCCCTGAGTGATCCTAAATAACCTCTGAGAGAGAGTTGAGGGGTGGCATCAGAGAATCCTGAATCTCACTGAGCCCTGGAATCTGTCTGGCCCCAGAGATAAGCAGAGTGGAGGCTGGTCCTGCTTATCCTGCTATCTGGTTAGGCTGGTTCTAGCAGTGGAGTGTAGGCAGAGAAACTCAGTACTGATAGTACTCAGTTTGGGTTCATGAAGTGACTCCTGTTTATCATAAAAAGAGGGGCTGTGGAAAGTCCCCATAAAATGAGCTGATCCAAGTTTAGTTCTGCTGCACAAGCACATGGAGCTAGAGTGACTCCCCCATAGAGAGCAGAGTTGAGAGCCTTAACCCTACTCACCACCACACTGCATCTCAGGTCCTGGGGCTATGCTGAGAAAAAGCTCACCTACGCAGTGGATTTCAAAAGGCCTAGGCAGTTCCATTGGCTTGTACTAGATAGGGTATTTAAGAAAGTCCTCTGATAAGGTGACATTTAAGCAGGGATATGGAGGAATTGAGAAAAGGAGCCATGCTGATAACTGGGGGAAGAATTGGCTAGGCTGAAGGAGCAGCAAGTGCAAAGACCAGAGTCTTGAGCATGCTTTGAGTGTTGGAAGAAATATCAAGGTGGCCAGTTTGGCTTGGGTATGGTGGTCAAGAGGAATGGTAAGAGATGAGATCAGAGACAGAGGGGCAGGTTAGTGAGGGTGGGATGGCATGGGATAGGTTGTAGACTATTATAGACCATAGTTAAGAATTTTGGATTTTCCTCTGAATAAGAAGTCAACCAGTAGAATTGCATGGACAGACTTTGACTGATGTACTTTTACAAGGATCACTCTGACTGCTCTGCTGAGAATTGACTGGAGTGGGGTAAGGACAAGAGCAAGGAGAGCTATTGGAGGATATGGCAATAATTCAGGTGAAAAGCAATCGTGGCTTGCACCAGAGTGGTTGCAGTGAAAGTGCTAAGAAGTTGGTGAAATTCAGAGTTTATCTCTGAGGCAGGATGCAGAGCTGATAGGATGTGCTGATGGGTTGAATGTGAGGTGTGAGCAAAAGGAGAGGGGAGGATGATTCTAATGATTGTGGCTTCATAGATTGTGAAGATAAAATGAATTAATTCATGAAAAAAATTTGAACAGTCCCTGGAAGTGCTTAGTGAGGGCCAGCTAACTCTTATAGTATTATTGGATAAGTTATGGTGGAGGACAGTAGTTTCATATTTGCTGCTTACAATCACTTTCCACAATAGCTTGTGAACTCTGACATATCCCTGGTACCTCTATCTCAAGTTTCCTCCTGTATTTCCAGGCAGAATCACAGAGTACAAGGAACCTCTTCATCTACAAAATGAGGATAGTAACCTCAACCTCATAGGATGGTTGTAAGGTATAAAGGGACACACATGGATGATTTATAGATGCTCAGTAAATGTTATTCTTGTCTACCATCTAGACCTTTGCTACTGAAACTATGGTCTGTGGTCCAGCACCATCAATATCACCTGGAAGCAGTTAGAAAATCAGTCTTAGCTCCACACCAGAGCTGCTAACTCAGAATCTGTGTTTTAACAAGATCCTTAGGTGGTTTGTGTGCACATTAATGTGAGAGAAGCACTGCTCTAGAGTTTCAAGGTCATCCAGTCCAACAGTCTCTTCAAGGTACAGATGCAGAAAGGAAGACAAAGAGAGAGGAAGAGATTTACATGATGTTACACTTAGTTTTGTCAAGACATCTACATTCCAAGCTAGGGTTCTTTACACTAAAGTTTCAGAACTATCTATAACTCAGCCTCTCTGGGTAGGAAAGGATGGAGAAAAAAAAGAGGTCCTATTTTCTAGGAAAGGACAGAACAGAATTAGGAGGTACCCAGGGTATCTATTTTCATTTTAATCTCACAGATGATTTCAGAGGGCCTTAAAGTACATTCATGTATTTATTTATTTATTTATATTTAATAAACACTTCTATACCACTATGTCCGAGAAATCGTTCTAAGCTCCTTACGCATATGAGCACTATTTTGTATATTAACTCATATAATTCCTAAAACAATTCTATGAGTTAGGGACTGTTACTTTCCCTATTTTACAGAAGAGAATCCTGAGCCACAGAGTGTTTAAGTAACTTGCCTTAGGTCACAAAGCCAGTAAGAGGCAGACCTAAGATTCCAATTCTGGCAGTTTTCCCTCCTACTAGGCCTGAGCCCACAGTAGCCTATTCTGGTCTCAATTCTAGTGAGGGGACAGATATGAAGTTCATTTAGGACTTTTTCTACTTCAGCTTAGGGCCTATTCAGCCCTTTCCCACCAAAGACTTTTCAGCTGCTTTACTGAGACCCCACACTGAGCTGGCATATAGCCTCTGCCCAGTACAGGAGGGGGCCCTCAGAGACTGATAATGGCACATTTCTTGGTCCTCTCCCCCATACCTTGGCTCAAGCTTTCCTTTTCCTCTACCCATTATGCTATTTCCTCTTTGACCTATTTTAAAACCTCCTAATCTATTGAAAAGCATTTGCTTTCCCTGTCAAACTCTTTTTTTACTCTCTCTTCCTACCCGCCCCGAAACCCTTCCAGTCTGCACCTCATAGTTTGGCCCTCAATTCTATACTGTGTGCTATTCTCTGTCTCTGTCCAGTCTATTTTATCTTCCCAACTCTGCAAGCTCTTCAAGGTCAGAGACTAGTAACGTTTCAGGATTTATCCACTGCTGGCTCTGAGATCATAGATTAATAAACTCCCAAACTGTTATTGTTTGAAGTGCCCTCAGAGACTATGTAGCTCAACCCCCTCCCTGTACAGACACTCAGGGGCCCAGAGAAGGTGGATGATCAAAGCTGAGTGCCGAATCCAGTTTTCCTTTATTTGTAGTGGTCTTTTCTCTGCTTTATGTCTGCTCTCTTCCTCCGGTCACAATCCTACCTACCCTTCTGAATGGAGGAGTATTTTTTTGAGGCAGACCCAGACCTGGAAAGTGGCTTCTCCATGTGTCTGAAAATCTTGGCTTTTCCAACAATAATTTTCTCTGTCAAACTCCAAGCCTGCTAAGTCACGAACAAACTTTGATGAGCTGAGCTGCATTCAGCTGTGAAAGAGACAACTTGATGCTTTCTCTGGACCCAACTCCCTGGCCCTCTACTCTTTGGCCCCCGTTTCAGTCCCGGGAGCTTTGCAGCTCCTGCCATACCAGTGACTCAGTCACTGTTCTTCAGCCTCACATATGCCTCTCAAAGGCAGTTTCTTTTTCGTAGCCACGCCTAGGCACTCAAACAGTCCAATAGCTGCTCTAGGAACTTCACGGGGGGCGGAAGAGGTAAGCTTACCATGAAAGGAGGGTTTGGGATGTTGTTGCTACACATGGATGTGAAATGAGTCAAGCGGAACTTTGATTACAAGGAATTTCATATACTGTGAGTGTGTATGCCGGCTGGGGGCTGAGGGGCGGAGACTGAGGGGCGGGGCCGAGGGACGGGGCTGCGGGCGGTGGGTGACGGGCGGGGCTGGATGAGATGTTTGCTCTGCGCTGAGGTGGGGTTTGCACGGGAATTCTATTTGGGAGCAAGAGCTATCTACTCCTCCGTTACCGGGTGAGTGTGGGAACACCCCCTGGTGTGGCAAGGCGGCTGGGACCTGCGGCATCTAGGTGCAGAAGTACAGAATCAGGTCAGGATGATTCTGCTAGGGTACCGCAAAATCAGAACAATTGGGAAGGCGCCCCGTGGCTGGCTGTAAGTCCATCCATTTGTGTCCGGAGAGCGCTTTCTGAGGTGCCAGGGATCTGGGCTGACATCTTTAGGATCTTGGCGAGCCAGTTCCTGCAGGCTGTTACTGGACCTGCATTGCCACTGGGAACATGCCTGGACGTGTCCAGCAACCTTGAGCATCTAGGGTTGGGAGATAAAGAAGAGAAGGAGGCTGGGTGTTAGTGAAGGCGGGGACAGTGAATCAGACTTGTGGAGCATCCTGAGGAAAGCAGAACTGCTAGCCCGCGTGGCTTGAGGGCAAGTCAGGGCTTGTGTAAAGAGCATGTTGGCTCTGTTTGGGGGCTTTCAATCCACCCCCCTCACCCGCCGAGCTTGGTTTCACTTGATATCTCATTCCTGGAAGCTGAGCCCCAGGCAGTGTTATTTTGATCCTGCCTCACCCCAAACGCTGGCCAAGACCCAGCAAGCTGCAAGAACTCGGGGACAAGAAGGGACCCTGCAGAGACCAGGCTAGGAAAACAGACTTCAGGGTCTGACTTAGACAGGTGTTGGCAGCGTTGGCCAGTATCATGCTGGGTGGCTGGGGCAGGAAAGTTTGGAACATCTTCCCTAGATAACCCCTCTGTTCTTTCCTTCACCCCAATTTAACTTCAACTCAGCAGACTCACTGAGCACCTAGTCTGTGCCACCATGTGTGAGACAGTGAGATGTCTGTCTGAGACCTAGGCTGTGCCCACTGGGGCCTGACAGTCTCATCCTGGATATAAAAACACAGATAAATATTAATATAACACGAGAGATTTTAAAAGTTAAATCAAAATGCTTAGAGGCTGCCAAGTAAGGATCATATCAAGTTGAACCATACGAAATCAGAAAAGGTTTTTTGTTTGTTTGTTTGTTTTGTTTTTTTTTTTTTGAAATTGTAATGCCTTTCAGGGCTCCAGAGCTAGACTATTTGAGTTCAGATCCAATATTCACCATTTATTAATTTGTGTTACCATGGACAAATAAACTTACTTCTCACTTTCTCAGTTTCTGTTAACTTCAGGCTAAAGAGGATAATAATAGCACCCACCTCATTGGGCTGTTGTGAAGATTAGATGAGATAATCCATGTAAAATACTTGCACACACTTAGCACAGTGGCTGGCCCAAAATAAACACTCAATAAATATTAACTATTATTATTTAAGATAGAGTGTGGCACACAGATAAGATTTCAACAGGTGAAGATAGAGAAGACAGTTTAAGCAGAGAAAATAACAGGAACAACTGCTTTAAGGCAGGGAAGCTCAGGGCATATGAAAAGGACACCAGCTGAGCTGGATTTTAGAGTACAATTAGTGGTAAAATGGAAGTTAAACTTGCCAAGGCAGATTGGTGGTAAACTGCAAAAGACAGTGGAGGCTAGAGTTTTGATTTGATTTGGCAGACAATGGGAAGCCATTGAAAGTTTCTGAGCTTAAAAAAAAAAAAAAGATCCTCTGCTTTAGGAAGAGTAATCTGGTAAAAGGTTAGTCAGCTAGATTGGAACAGGAAAACACAAGAGGTGGATAAACTAGGGGCAGAGAGGGAACAAAGTCCTGGAACTGAGGAGGTGGCTGTGGGAACAGAAAGGAGGTGATGAATTTAACAAGCCATCACAAAAGTTGAATCTACAGAACTTTGTAGTTGATAAATTATATGGGATTGAAAAAGGACAAATGAGAAAATCAGAATCTTTTTGGGTTGGCTTAGACCTTACAATGTTGTGCATTCCCATCTCACTTCTGTGGATAATGCAATAGAAAGGGTATGGACCCTTCTGAGCTAGACACATCTATTTTCAAATCCTGGGTCGGCTATTTATCTGTTGTTTGTGATCCTAAGCATATTATGTACCTGACATTCCCAACTAGGAACAGCATTTCCACAAAACATTTAGAAGTATGTGGTGTGTGTGTGCGTGTTGCCAAACAGATGCAACAAATAATTGTTCCTCCCACCCACCATGCCAGTAGTAAGCCCAATGAGAAGTAGTCAAATTCTTTAAGCCTCAGCTTTCTAACCTGAAAAAGAGGGATAATAGTACTCACATCATGGTGTTATTGGGAGGATTAAAAGAGATATTTCCTGTCAAGGATCTAGCACAGTGCCTGACAAGTAGAATTTCATGAATTGTAATTTTCCTTTATCCTAATGGGCTCCACATTAAAATATCCTTGCCAGTCTCTGCTTGAACACTTCTAGAGGGAGGTTCCTTACTGCTTTCTGAGAGCGCCCACTCTCTTCAGGGAAAGCCTTGGACTGTTAAAAGTTCTTCCTTTTGCTAAGTTGAACTTAGTTTTCCTAAAGCTTGTACCTGGATATCCTAGTCATTCTCCCTGAGGCCACCTAGAGCAGTCTGTTCTTTTTCTTCCATGACAGTTTTTCAGAGATCTGAAGACCAGAAATCAGATCCCCCTGCATCTTCTGCTCCCAGATCAAACAGCTCACATTATTGTATCATTTCTTATCTGGCATGGTATCAAGTCAAATATGACTCTGTGGTTTTGAAGTATATAAATTGAGGTATGAGTATGTCTTCATGGTGATGAGAAATACTGCAAAAGGAACAGGATGGGTAAATGTGACAAATTTCTTTGTAATTTATTATTTTTTAAATTATTTCTGGTCAGGCAGGGTGGCTCATTCCTGTAATTCCA
>NW_016813177.1:87604-89349 GCF_001698545.2 Rhinopithecus bieti
AAAAAAAAAAAAAAAAAAAAAAAAAACGATGGAATGTGCTGTCTTATGAGTACTAAGGTACCTGTTACTAAAGGACTTCAAATAGAGCTGGATGGTATTTCTTTACTGGGCAAAAGACCACTGGGACGAAGATTAATTTTAAACCTTCCTTTGACTCTAAGATTGTCAGAGTCTAAAAATGGTCTCAAAGAATGTGCATTTACATATGAGGTCATAGGCTTCTTGTTATCAGTCTCACCTTCCCTACACAACCTCACAAAGTCCTATAACTTTCTCTTTTTTCTTGGGCATTTAAGAAAAAAGTAAAGAAATATTTTGGCAGCAGCATTTCATTTTGTACAGACAAGCCTCATTCTATAGTTCTCATTCTATTCTTCCAGTCCTTTGGTAAGGATGTGGACCTGGGTTGTGCTTATAAATGCCCACTGGTTTGTATCTCTGCTCTTTTAGGATATTTTATTCCCTGGCCTATGAGGATGGGATGGAGTACTTGATTGCCATGGGAAAAAAAAAGAAACTCTTCTTATTGACATCTTCAGATACAGCTATTCCAGATTGCTTGGTAATTGGGACAGGGTGGAGGTAGTGTGGGGCAAGACCATCAAACTTAACAGAAATCAGAAATTGGAGTACTTGACTGAGTTTTATCCAGTCCCAGCCCTGCAAATAAATCATACCATGAATTCAATTCCCAACTGGGACAACTCAGCCAAAAGCCTTCTTGGGAAGTCAACTTATCTCCCCTTCCAGTACTGCTGGTTGAGTAACTAATATTTTTATGATACCATAATTTTATAGAATCTTGTGGTGATTGGTACATGACCAGTGACTCACTTTGGCTAGGGTAACAGCAGAGCAAAGCAAGAGGTTTCGGGTGTTAGTTGAGTGCTGCTCTGGCTTGTGGCTTGTCTCCAATACCCTTTGTTCCCCAGCTCTGGGTGGGATAGTAACAACAATCATAGCAACTCCTCACATGCGTAGCACAATCTGGAGTTTTCACAGCACTCTCACATACATTATCTCATTTTTCCCTTCAACATAATCCAGGGTAGTTTCTGTGCTTTTGCTCCCACTTGGAAAGAGTATTTTAGCAGTCAGTAGAAGAACGTTTTCCCTCAAAATCAGTCCAGAGTTTGCTGTTCTTAATTTCATCCTATTTCTTTTATAATGGTATCTTTGTATTCTTGGCTACACAATTTCTTTTCCCCATTCCTTTAACAATTATATTTCAGCAGTTGCCAAACACTAACCAAATATTTGTATTTTTAATTTACAGTCTTCTAAGTTGTATTTGTCTTTTGAGGTTTGTGCTTTGTTTGTCATGTGTGTGCATATACAAACATGTTTTGAAGACAAAATAATTGACTCATATGGTTTGCATTTACTTTTGGCCAAGTAGAAGCAGCCTAGTTCAGTTGGTCATTAATTCTGTCTGTACAGTGACAACAGCTTTTAGTAAGGATTTTGTTTTTTTTCTTTTTCTTCCCCAGCTGGGGCATTACCTCTTGCTCTGTGTGCTAGAATAAAAGACAAACAATAGATGAGACTTCTTTAATTTTGCAAAGGTTCATTCTCCTCTGTTGATATACCATTATTGACATTGCTGGGCCAGATGTTGCTATCACTAACAGTTAAAATTCTTCAGCCACTTTGGAAATGTTGAAAGTAGCTCATTAAAAACTGTAGTACCCACCTGTGGTCTCTAAATTATGTCTATTCCAGGCACAGATTTAGTATACTTAAAC
>NW_016813177.1:89703-91630 GCF_001698545.2 Rhinopithecus bieti
TTTTTGAGACTGAATCTGGCTCTGTCACCCAGGCTGGAGTACAGTGGCACGATCTTGGCTCACTGCAACCTCTGCCTCCTGGGTTCAAGCGATTCTCCTGCCTCAGCCTCGGAAGTTGCTGGGACTACAGGCGTGCACCACCATGCCTGGCTCATTTTTGTATTTTTAGTAGACACAGTGTTTCGCGTTGTTGGCCAGACTGGTCTTGAACTCCTTGAACTCAAGTCATCCACCTGCCTCGACCTCCCAAAGTGCTGGGATTGCTGTCAGGAGGCACAGTGCCCAGCCATTCTTCTTTACCCATGATTTAACTTCTGCCATGATTTACTTAGGCCAGTGGTTATCAAACCCCAGAGGTTTTTATTTAATTGATCTGTAGCATAGGATTTTTTTCAGTGCTCCATATGATTCTGATGTGCTGCTATAAGCAAGAACTGTTATTCTGGTGTTTTTATGCATTTGACACGTCTCCAACTTCACCTTATGTTTCACATATTGTATATGCTTGTTGGGCATGACCATTGAAATGTTCCTCTGTCTGCTTCAACTTCTCCATACTGAAAATAATTGAAAAACAGTGCATTGTCTTTTCTTTTACCAAGCAGCTCTCCTTTCACGCTTCTCATGGCACTTGGATTCTTCTGGTTTCCCAGGGAGGAACTCTCAGAATCTTCTCTGACTCTGGTCATTCTGTTTGTCCTCACTTTTGTAAGGTTTGTATCTCCCACCATCATTCCTCTCTGTTCCTATTGTAACCACCTTTGACCTGGCCCTTATCTCCTAAGGCTTGGGCAGTAACACTCTAAAATCATTATTTAAAATGCACTTAGGTTAACATTCACAAAATGCTTTTCTGCCCATCCTAAAATATCACTGAGGAAAAAATTTCAGTGAAGACTGGGGGGACCTACATTCTCTATTTTAGAGTTCAATACTGCCTTGAAAAGTGTGCCAGACTCATAGCTTCTAAATTACCTTTGAGTTCTGTCTTGCTTCTTACTAGCCAAATAAAGATAGGTGTATACGTTCCCTCTGAGCCTCAGTATTTTTTAACCTATTAATTAAAAAAATTCCATAAGTTATTGGGTTACAGGTGGTATTTGGTTACATGGATACGTTCTTTAGTGGTGATTTGTGAGATTTTGGTGCATCCATCACAGAAACAGTATACACTGAACCCTATTTGTAGTATTTTATCCCTCGCCCCCCCTCATTCCCTTCCCTCCAAGTCCCCAAAGTCCACTGTGTCATTCTTATGCCTTTGCATCCTCATAGCTTACCTCCCACATATCAGTGGAAGCATAGTGTTTTGTTTTCCATTCATGAGTTACTTCACTAAGAATAATAGTCTCGAATCTCATCCATATATATATACACATATATGTATACAGACACATATGTGTATATACACACATATGTACATATATGCACATACATGTATAGACATATATGTGTACACATGGATACACATATGTATGTGCATTATAATGCACATATATGTACATATGTGTGTGCATGCACATATATGTACATGCACATATATGTCTACATATATGCACATATATGTCTACATATACATATATGTGTGTATATATACATACACATATATGTCTGTGTGTATATATATGTGTGTGTGTATATATATACACATATGATTCTTTTTAGTTCTTTAAGGAATATTTACACTGTTTTCCAAAGTGGCTGTACTGGTTTACATTTCTACCAGCAGTGTAGAAGTGTTGCCTGTTCACCACATCCACACCAGCATCTACTGTTTTTTTATTTTTGGATTATGGCCATTTTTGCAAAAGTGAGGCAGTATTACATTGTGGTTTTGATTTGCATTTCCCCAATCATTAGTGATGTTGAGCACTTTTTCATGTTTGTTGGCCATTTGCGTATTTTTTTTTTTTTTTTTATACTTTAA
>NW_016813177.1:92464-102004 GCF_001698545.2 Rhinopithecus bieti
GGTTTTTTCAATGTTATCTTCTAGAATTTTTATAGATTCGGGTTTTAGGTTTAAGTCCTTAATCTGTCTTGAGTTGATTTTTGTATAATGTGAGAGATGACATTCCAGTTTAATTCTCCTATATGTGGCTTGCTAATTATCCCAGCACCATTTGTTGAAAGGGTGTCCTTTTCCCACTTTATGTTTTTGTTTGCTTTGTCAAAGATCAGTTGCTGCAAGTATTTGAGGTTATTTCTGGGTTTTCTATTTCATTCCATTGGTCTATTTGCCTATTTATATACCAGTACCATGCTGTTTTGGTGACTATGGACTTATAGTAGAGTATGAAATCAGGTAGTGTGATGATGCCTCCAGATTTGTTCTTTTTGCTCAGTCTTGTTTTGGTTATGTGGGCTCTTTTTTGGTTCCACGTGAATTTTAGAAATTTTTTTTTCTAATTCTGTGAAGAATGATGGTGGTATTTCGATGAGAATTGAGTTGAATTTACAGACTGCTTTTGGTAGTGTGGTCATTTTCACAATATTGATTCTACCCATCTACGAGCATGGGATGTTTCCATTTGTCTGTATCGTCTTTGATTTCTTTCAACAGTGTTGTGTATTTTTTCTTGTAGAGGTTTTTTGCCCCCTTGGTTAGATATATTCCTAAGGATTTATTTATTTTTTTTTGCAGCTCTTGTAAAAGGGGTTGAGTTCTTGATTTGATTCTCCACTTGGTCTCTGTTGGTGTATAGGAGAGCTACTGAATTCTGTACTTTAATCTTGTATCTGGAAACTTTGTTGAATTATTTTATCAGCTCTAGGAGCTTTCTGAAGGAGTCTTTAGGATTTTCAAGGTAATTGATCATATCATCAGCAAATAGTGACAGTTTGACTTTCTCTTTAACAGTTTGGATGCACTTCATTTCTTTCTCTTGTCTGGTTGCTCTGGAGAGGACATCCAGTACTATGTTGAAGAGGAGTGGTGAGAGTGGGCATGCTTGTCTTATTCCAGTCCTCAGAGGGAATGTTTTCAACTTTTCCCCATTCAATATTATGTTGGCTGTGGGTTTGTCATAGATGGCTTTTATTACATTGAGGTATGTCCCTTGTATGCCGATTTTGTTGAGAGTTTTAATCATAAAGGGATGCTGGACTTTGTTGAATGCTTTTTCTTCATGTAATGAGATGATCATGTGATTTCTTTTGTTTCAAATTCTGTTTATGGGGTATATCACATTTATTGCCTTGTGTATGCTATACCATCCCTGCATCCCTGGTATGAAACTCACTTGATCATGGTGGATTATCTTTTTGATATGTTGTTGAATTCAATTAGCTAGTATTGTGTTAGGATTTTAGCATCTATGTTCATCAAGGGATATCAGTCTGTAGTTTTCTGTTTTGGTTATGTCCTTTCCTGGTTTAGGTAATAGGGTGATTCATACAATGAATTAGGATGGCTTCCCTCTTTCTCTATCTTGTGGAATAGTGTCAAAAGGATTGGTACCAATTGTTCTTTGAATGTCTTCTAGAAATCTTGTGAATCCATCTGATCCTGTACTTTTTGTTGTTGTTGTTGGTAATGTTTTAATTACCATTTCAATATCTTTGCCTGTTATTGGTCTGTTCAGGATATATAATTCTTCCTGATTTAAGCTAGGGGGGTTGTATTTTTCCGGGAATTTATCCATCTCTTCTAGGTTTTCTAATTTATGTGTGTAATGATGTTCACAGTAGCCTGGAATGACCTTTTGTATTTCAGTGGTGTCAGTCCTAATATCTCCCCTTTTGTTTCTTAATAAGGTTGTTTGGATTTTCTCCCTTCTTTTCTTGGTTAGTCTTGCTAATGGTCTATCAATTTTATTTGTCTTTCAAAAAACCAGCTTTTTGTTGTATTTATCTTTCATGTGTTTTTTTTTGTTGTTGTTGTTGTTTCAATTTCATTTAGTTCCACTCTGATCTTGGTTGTTTCCTTTCTTTTGCTGGGTTTGGGTTTGGTTTGTTCTTTTTTCTCTAGTTCCTTGAGGCATGACCTTAGAATATCAGTTTGTGCTCTTTCATTCATTTCCTTGTAGGTGTTTAGGGCTATGAACTTTCCTCTTAGCACCACCTTCGCTGTATCCTTTTGATAAGTTGTGTTGTTAATGTCATTCAGTTCTAAGAATATTTTTAATTTCCATCTTGATTTTGTATTTGACCCAATGATCATTCAGGAGCAGGTTATATAATTTCCATGTATTTGCATGGCTTTGAAGGTTCCTTTTGGAGTTGATTTCCAGTTTTATTCCACTTTGGTCTGACAGAGTGCTTGATATAATTTCAGTTTTCTTAAATTTATGGAGACTCGTTTTAAGGCCTATCATATGGCCTATCTTGAAGAAAGTTCCACGTGCTGTTGAATAGAATGTGTATTCTGTGGTTGTTGAATGAAATGTTCTATATATATATCTGTTAATTCCATTTATTCCAAGGTATAGTTTAAATCTATTGTTTCTTTGTTGACTTTCTCTGTTGATGACCTGTCTAGTGCTGTCAGTAGAGTATTGAAGTCCACCACTATCATTGTGTTGCTGTGTATCTCACTTCTTAGGTCTGTTAGTAATTGTTTTATAAATTTGGAAGTTCTGGTATTATTTGCATATATGTTTAGGATTGTGATATTTTTCTGTTGGACAAGGACTTGTATGATTATATAATGTCTCTCTTTATCTCTTTTAAGTGCTGCTGCTTTAAAGTTTGTTTTGTCTGATATAAGAATAGCTACCTCTGCTAACTTTTGGTGTCCATTTGCATGAAACGCCTTTTTCCATCCCTTTTCTTTAAGGTTATGTGAGTCCTTATGTGTTAGGTGAGTCTCCTGAAGGCAGCAGATAATTGGTTGGTGAGTTTTTATCCTTTCTGCAGTCCTGTATTTCTTAAGTGGAGCATTTAGGCCATTTGCATTCAATGTTAATATTGAGATGTGAGGTACCATTGCATCCATTGTGCTATTTGTTGCCTGTGTATCTTGCTTTTTTGTTATTTTTGAATTTTATTTTTGTTTTATAGGACCTGTATGATTTATGCTTTAAAGAGTTTCTGTTTTTATGTGTTTCCAGGATTTGTTTCAAGATTTAAAGCTCCTTTTAGCAGTTCTTGTAGTGGTGGTTTGGTAGTGGTGAATTCTCTCAGCATTTGTTTGTCTGAAGAAGACTGTATCTTTCCTTCATATATGATGCTTACTTTCAGTGGATACAACATTCCTGGCTGATAGCTGTATATTTTTAGGAGGCTGAATATAGGACCCAAATTCATTCTAGCTTGTAGGGTTTCTGCTGAGAAATTTGCTGTTAATCTGATAGGTTTTGCTTTGTGGGTTACCTGGTGCTTTTACCCTTTCCCTCCCCTCCCCTCCCCTCTCCTTTTCTCTCCTCCTCTCCCCTGTTCTCCCCTCCCCTTCCCTTCCCTTCCCTCCTCTTCCTTTCCCTTCCCATCTCACAGGTCTTAAGATTCTTTCCTTTGTCTTAACTTTAGATAACCTGATGACAATGTGCCTAGGCAATGATCTTTTTGAGATGCATTTCCCAGGTGTTCTTTGTGCTTCTTGTATTTGGATGTTTACATCTCTACCAAGGCTGGGTAAGTTTTTCTCTGTTATTGCCACAAATATGTTTTCCAAACTTTTAGATTTCTCTTCTTCCTCAGGAACACTGATTATTCTTAAGTATGGTCATTTAACATAATCCCAGACTTTTGGAGTCTTTGTTCATATTTTCTTATTCTGCTTTTCCTTTGTCTTTGTTGGATTGGGTTAATTCGAAGACCTTGTCTTTGAGCCGTGAATTTCTTTCTTCTTGTTGTTCAATTCTATTGCTGAGATTTTCCAGAGCATTTTGCATTTCTAAAAGTTTGTCCATTGTTTCCTGAAGTTTTTATTGTTTTTTCTTTATGCTATCTATTTCCTTGAATATTTCTCCCTTCACTTCTTGTATCATTTTTTAGATTTCCTTGCATTGGGCTTCACCTTTCTCTGCTGCCTCCCTGATTTGCTTAATAACTAACCTCCTGAATTCTTTTTCAGGTAAGTCAGAGATTTCATCTTGGTTTGGGTCCATTGCTGGTGAGCTAGTGTGATTTTTTGGGGGGTGTTAAAGAGCCTTGTTTTTTCATATTACCAGCGTTGGTTTTTTGGTTCCTTCTCATTTGCATAGACTCTGTCAGTGGGAAGGTCTAGGGCTGAAGGCTGTTGTTCAGATTCTTTTGTCCCATGGGGTGTTCCCTTGATGTAATACTCTCCCCCTTTACCTATGTATGTGGCTTCCTGTGAGCCAAGCAGCAGTGATTGCTGTATCTCTTCTGAATCTAGTCACCCAGCAAGTCTATCTGGCTGTGGGCTGGTACTGGGGGTTGTCTGCACAGAGCCCTGTGATGTGAACAATCTATGGGTCTATCAGCTGTAGATACCACCACCTGTTCTGGTGGAGGTGTCAGGAGATGAAATGGTCTCTGTGACAGTTCTTAGATTTGGTGGTTTAATATTCCATTTTTATGGTGGTTGGCCTCCTGCCAGGAGGTGGTGCTTTTCAGAGAGCATCAGCTTTGGTAGTATGGAGAGGAACCAGTGATACACTGGCCCCTAGAACTCTCAAGAGTATATGCCCTTTGTCTTCAGCTACCATGCTGGGTAGGGAAGGCCCATGAGGTGGGGACAGGGCTAAGGATGTCTGAGCTCAGACTCTCCTTGGAGGGTCTTGCTGCGGCTGCTGTGGGGGTGGGGGTGAAGTTCCCAGATCCATGGAGTTGTGTACCTAGGAGGATTATGGCTGCTTCTGCCAAGTCATGCAGGTGGTTAGGAAAGTGGATCAAAGCCAGCAGTCACAGGACACACCCAGCTCCCATGCAACTCAAAGGGCCAGTCTCACTCCCACTGTGCCGGCTTAACAGTCCCAAGTTTGTTTCCAGGCAATGGGTGAGTAGGGCTTGAGAACCTACCCCAGGTTACCCACCTCTCAGCTGTGAAAGAAAAGGCTTTGGTTCTTCCCCCTCCTGTAGAGTCTTCACACCAGATTCATGCCCTACCCAAAGTTCTGGCCAGGGTGCTTCTCTCCTGATTCAAATTGTTACAAAGTTCAGCTGGAGGCTTCCTTTTCCCTGTGGCATTTTCCCCTGTGGCATTTTCCCCTGTGCCTCTGGCCACCCTTGCGAAGGTTCCCTGTGGTTACAGTCCTGCTTGGGAACCCAGCAAACTCCCAGGGCTTTTCTCGCTGCTTCCTCTACCCCTGTATTTTGCTCGGCTCTCTAAATTGACTCAGCTCCAGGTAAAGTCAGAAACTTCTGCAAATTAGACCTTCAGTTTCCTCAGTGTGGGTGTGTGTTAAGGAATGGAGGATCTCCCTTTCCCACTTCTGCTGTTGGAGTACTCACAGTATTTGGAGTGTCTCCTGGGTCCTGCAGGAGCAGTCCACTTCCTTAAGAGTGTCTGTGGGTCCTCTCGAGATCCCTGGTTTGTTCTTGCAGTCATCCTGGAGCTAAAATGCATGATGAAAACCTCCTGACATGGCTCTGTCCATCTGAGTTGGAACTTCAATTTAGTCCTGCCTCCCATCTGCCATGATGATGCCCCAGCTCTACTTCTTTACCGAAATCTTGAGCAAGATCTCAGATCTGTCTGTTCCTTCCTCAACATGTGATCTTCTTCTTTAATGTATTTATTCATTTATTTATTTGAGACGGAGTCTCGCTTTGTTACCCAGGCTGGAGTGCAGTGGCACAATCTTGGTTTACGGCAACCTCAACCTCCCGGGTTCAAGCAATTCTTGTGCCTCGGCCTCCCAAGTAGCTGGAATTACAGGTGTGTGCAACCACACCTGGCTCATTTTTGTACTTTTAGTAGAGTCGTGGTTTCACCATGTTGGCCAGGCTGGTCTTGAACTCCTGACCTCATGTGATCCTCCCAGTATTCTGTAGATGGTCAACATTTTCTCATTCAACTAATATTTGTTTAATGCCTACTGTGTGCCAGGCACTATTGTAAGCACTGATGATGAAGTAGCCAACAAAATACGTACCATAGTCTCACAGCATTTACATTCTAACTGGGGAAGAAACAAGCAATAAAGTACATAAGATGTATGATATGTCAGAAAGTCATATGTGCTATGGAAAAGAATAAAATGGGAAATGGGGATAGGAATTCTGGAAAGAAGGTGAAAATTTGGAAGAGTGCTCAGAGAAGTCTGACTGAGAAGACTATATGAAAAAATAACTGAAGAAGATGAGGGAGGTAGCCATGCAGATATCTGGGGAAGAAGATTCCCACTTGAGTGAACAGCAGATGTGAAGGCCTTAAGATGAAGGCATTTCTTGTTAGTTTGAAGATCAACAAGGAGGCCAGCATGGCTCAAGTGAAGATAGTAAGGAAAAGAGTAGTAGAACATAAGGTCAAGAAATAATGGGGGAAGCTGAGGTAGGCATATCATCTAAGGTCTCCATTGGCCATTATAAGAACTTAATTTTATATGCCATACATCACTGTGTATATTTTATGTTTTTACATACCCATTCATTTTGGAAGTTACATCCAAAACTATGTAGGATGTGTGTGTTATTATGAATGAAAGAGGAGCCATCAATGGCTTTTGAGGCTGGAAATGACATGATCTAACATGTTTTATCCCCTTTATCTTTATTTTCTATTCTCCCTAGAAAAAAATGGGTAGGCCCCAGGTTTCTCACTCCACAGATTCTCTCTCAATATGGGAGAGAGACACAGAAAAACCTTTTTTTCTGACTGCATTTTATTTTCAGGTGAAACAGACAATGTCAGAGCTAAAAGAGCCCTTAAAACTGTGATTTTCAACATTGACTGCCCGTGAGAATCACTTGGGGAACTGTAAAATGTCACGTGCTCATGCTGCGTTTTTGACTAACTGCAACATAATCTTAGGGGAGGGACCCAGGTGTCACTATTTTTTGGTACTCCCAAGGTGCAACCAAGACTGAGAAGCACTGGTCTAAGAGATTAGCCAAACCAACTCCCTCGTGGTATGAATGGGGAACTTGA
This sequence comes from Rhinopithecus bieti, assembly GCF_001698545.2. Lineage (NCBI taxonomy): Eukaryota > Metazoa > Chordata > Mammalia > Primates > Cercopithecidae > Rhinopithecus > Rhinopithecus bieti. The sequence goes on from NW_016813177.1 coordinate 99,488, forward strand.
CTCCAGCATTTGGAAGGAATATTCTCCTGATGGCAGAGCTGGGACTAGGACCATCCACTATGCTGAGCTAATACAGGAAATGCAAAGTTTACAAATAGTGGGGCAGAAGGAAGATATGATGTTTGATAGTTTGGAAGGAGGTTATAGACAATATAAACCTTGGATAGAAGTGACCTTGGGTCAGATCAGCAAAGGGAAAGGCTGAGTGCCAACACCAAAAGGTAAAGCAACATTTGAATTACAGACCAGACATCTGGAAATTATGACACTGTACATTTTAGAAGCTTGATTTTCAAGCAAGCAGTGTTCTCAAGGCTAGGTTGAGCAACTGCATTGATTTTGTCTTCTGCATGTGGGTGGATGGATGGGCTCATAGGAGAGGAATGGGCAAGGCATGGAGACCATCTGCTGTCTTCTTCACCCTTTTTAATCTCACACCTCCTGCACTGTCCAGGCAAAGCAATTATCCTGAAGTGCTGAGTCTTTAATTTAGACTTATCTTTCTGTACTGCCTACCATACTACATAGAGAGGGCATGTTTCACCCTACAGACGTGTGTGCAAGTTGAGAAGAGCAGCAGCCACAAGCTGCAGTAAGAAGCAGCTGCACCCCCAGCAGCCTGGGTACCTCACATCCAGCAGAAACTTGGCTAACATCAATTATTCAGGGCATGATTAACTAATTTGGGGATTAGTATTGATGTCAGCTGTATTGTTTCTCCTTTTCCCTGTCTGCTTGCATTCTTAATCTTCTACATTATTTTTTGAGGAATCAGGACAGGGGGATAGGTGGGAAGAGCAGCCACATGACAGACAGGCAAAATAAGGAGATAACTCTAGTCATATTGCCACTTGTTGTCCCTTGTAAACACAATCAATGTATATACAATACATACTTGGATAAGTTTGGGTGAGAAGTTGGGTGAATCAAATTATATTTGGGGCCTATATAAAATATTCATAGCAGCTTTAACATTTTTTGTGGGGGCTAACTTAAGCAGTATCCTATTGGAATAATAAATTCAAAGTATTAAATGAAGCTAAAGAACCCTCTTTTAAACTGAGATATAATTCACATACTATAAGATTTACCCTTTTAAAGTGTATAATTCACTGGTTTTAGCATTTCACAAAGTCACATGACCATCACCACTATCTAAGTAGTCACCTGTTAAGTAGTCGCTTCCCATTTCCCTTTCTCCCCTGGCCCTGATAACCACTAAAGCTAGTTTATGATTGATTGCCTATTCTGGACATTTCATAGGTTCATTCATATTACTGTGTATGTTAAGCACATCATTCTTTTCTCTGACTGAATAATTTTCATTGTAGGATAGATCACATTTTGTTTACCATTCATCAGCTGATGAACATGTGGATTTTCCCCACTTTTTGGCTGTTATAAATAATGCGCTAGGAACATTTGTTTACAGGTTTTTGTATGGACATATGTTTTCAATTCTTTTGGGTATCTGCACCTAGGAGTGAAATTGCTGGGTCATGTTCTAACATGATGTTTAACATTTTGAGGAACTGCAAAATTATTTTCCAAAGGGGCTGCATCATTTTGTATTCTTGCCAGCAATACACAAGGGTTCCAGCTTCTCCACATCCTTGTCCCCCAGGCTGGAGTGCAATGGCACGATCTCGGCTCACTGCAACCTCTGCCTCGCGGGTTCAAGTGATTCTCCTGCCTCAGCCTCCCAAGTAGCTGGGATTACAGGTACCTGCCACCATGCCTGGCTAATTTTGTATTTTAATAGAGATGGGGTTTCACCATGTTGGCCAGGCTGGTCTTGAACTCCTGACCTCCGGTGATCCACCTGCCTTGGCCTCCCAAAGTGCTGGGATTACAGGAGTGAGCCACCATGCCCGGCAGGCTATTTTGTTTTGTTTTGTTTTGGTAGTGGATATAAAGTGCTATCTTATTGTGGATTTCATTTGCATTCCCTATTTTGCTAATAACACTGACCATTGTTTCATGTATTTATGGGCCATTTGTAAGTCTTAGAGTGATATCTATTCAAATTCTCTACTTGTTTTTAAATTATCTGTCTTTTATATTTCACTTGCAAGAGTTTTTTGTATACTCTAGATACAAGTCTCTTATCAGATATGTGATATGAAAATGTTTTTCTCCCATTATGTGGATTGTCTTTTCACTTTCTTGATGGTGTCCTTTGAAGCACAAACATTTTTAACTTTTAAATTTTGTTGACATGTCATTGTTCTGTTTTCTCTTCTGTTGTTTGTGCTTTTGTTGTTATATCTAAGAAACCACTGCCAGTGTCACAAAATTTATACCTATATTTTCTTATAAGAAAAACATTAATTATAGAATTATTATGCTTTCTTATAAGAAAACTTTTATAAGAGTTTTATAGTTTTAACTCTTACATTTGGGGATTTAGTCTATTGTGACTGAGTTTTGTATATGATGTGAGGTTGGGGTCCAATTAGATTCTTTTTCTTTTTATTATTATACTTTAAGTTCTAGGGTACATGTGAATAACCTGCA
>NW_016813178.1:0-13294 GCF_001698545.2 Rhinopithecus bieti
TTAAGACCAGCTACTTTTCATTGTTTCTGAATGGAATCACCCATCCCCGTTTAGATTTACCATCCTGCAAATAATTGTTGCATGCCTAGTAAATGCCAAGTTCTAGGCATGGGAGCCAGAAGCCATGTATTTCAGGCCTGGCTCTGCACTCTACCTTGCTGTTTGACTTAAAGCAAGTACATTTTCTATTTGAGGCCTCAGTTTTTTTGGCTTTCAAGGCAATTATCATTCCTGCCCTATTTCTGATATGAGATTGGAATAGGGAACAAGGGAGATAATAGATATGAAAGACTTTGAAAAATAAACATTTTGTGTACCAAGTTCAAATTATTCCTACTTGGGATAATAGGTTACAGTGACCAAACACCCACTGAAAGTAAATTTATTTTAGGAAAAGGGATTTATTTTACAAAAGCAGGACATTCTCATAGAATCCCATTGCCAGAAGTATAGATGGACCTCACAGAAACTATAAAGTCAAAAGATAGCTACTCTGCCTCCCTGTCTCTCTCTACGGACCATGTGGTCTCTCATCTCCGTTTCTCTATATATCTGCCTTATTCATTTTTTCTAACCAACTTCTCCATGTTCATGACTCAGCAGTCTAACTGAGTCAGTCTTTGTAATCCCAACTAAACAGTTTCTGGAGAATCTGAGGTCCATCTAAATGTCATCAGCCACAGCAAGAAGGGCAGGATCACATGAGATTGGGATGAGCTGCTCCTCAAATATGAACAAATTAAACACTCTGAGAAGATGATGGTGAAGAAAGTTGTTTGCACTTTAGTGCATAAATGTGATGAGTATAAAATTGCATAAATAACGTATATCTTCATTAGTCTTACGGAAAACAGAATTAGTCTTCCTAAAATCTCAAATGAGACTGTCTACTTACAACAGGCAGAGGAATGCTTTTGCATTATAGTGAGAGGATAGGCATGGTTCCTTACCTACAACTAGTGGTTAAAGGAAAATCTTACAGATTATTAATGGCTTTCTATTTCTCTGGCTTGCAAGAGTCACAGAAAAAAAAAAATCCGGAGTCATTATTTACTTTACCTGCCCCCATTCACCTCTGAAAAACCAGTAAATAAAGATGATAGCTATCAGGTGTTTATAAAAATTAACTTTATCGTTTGAGAATTTATGATTTTTAAACTCAATGGGTTAAATAAATAAAACATTTAAATTTGATTTTAATGCTAAATTTGTAAGCTTTAGAATGAAGATTTTCTGTGTAAAGGTAGGTGAATAAACTTGTCAAAGGACAGATGTAGTTAAAATTGGGTCAGGGTCTCCACTTGAGCTTTGGTAAGTAATACAACTGCCCCATTTCCTATTTCAATCAGGGTGATCACTAGTTTTACCCCCTTGGTCAAAAATCAGTATTAAGGTGTGAGTACATCTAGCATCCCAGTAAAGCTTCCCAGTAGAGAGTTGTGAGGGTCCTAACTGAAAACAAGGGATTTAGATAAATATTCTTCACAAATTCAAATCCAATCATTTTATTTGATAGGAAATAGGTGGAAGGGTAAAAAGTATTCCCCTAGCTTGAAAACAATGTGGAATAATAGATCAAAAGTGTGACTTTAGTGTTACTGATCACCGTTGGCAGCATGACCACCAAACAGCTCTCCAGTTTATATCAAGAGCAGAGATTCCTTGCATAGCTGAGCCTGTCTTCTCTGTAGCCAGAGATGATCTATACACTGCATAAACATGAAATTCAAAAGATAAGTTATTGCACCAATTCTGAGAGCAGTCAGAAATAGCTCCCCCTGGCTGCAAAGTTGCATTTGAGTCATATTTTTATTTACCATGTATCTCTTCAGTGAATCCAGATATCTGACTTTTAAAACATCTGCCCATGTGAAAAGATTGCATTGGAGCCCAAGGGGAAACATCTTTATAATATATTCTTATTTTCTTAGGAGAACAAGACTATAAGATGGGACATAGAATACAGTCATCTTTTGAGGACTTCCCTATTTACCCACCAATCTTCCTCTCTTCTTTCAAGTCATAGCTGCTTTTAAATCACAGAGGAAAAGTGTTGAGTTCCCTTGTTATAGAGAAATTGAGGGCTTTCTGCTATGTGTACCACACAATATATATTGAACATAGCATAAGTCATACTGTGAAGCTACACATGGAGATTAGAAATTTTTCTGGAAGAAAATTATTCCAGAGGTCACAGGTTATACGTGAACCTCCAGTATAAAGTAGCAGCAGCCCAAGATCTTGGGAAGACAAATTCAGATTCACAGATAGATTCCAGGTCCACTCTATGTATTTGGTGGGTGGTGGAAGTTGGGGGGTAATAATTACACATGAAATGTAATTTTAAAGGCAAGATTTCATCAGTCAGCTTAACAATGACCATTGATACCTCCTAACATGTTTGCACACTTACAACAAATGCTTTAATTCTAAACACAACATAAGGTAGTAATTTTCAACTGTTAGTATATTTCAGAATGACTTAAAATTTTTATTAAAATTGAGATTCCCAGGTCTCACCTCCTGAGTTTGTAGTTTAGAAAATCGATGGTCAGCCCTAGCAACACACATTTTTACCAAGCACTCTGAATAGTTCAGATGCCTTCAGGTAAGCTATTGCCTCCAGTAGCCCATTGTTAAAATCACATAATATGAACATATTGATCCATAACTCCTAGTGGTTCTTTAACAAATGTGTAGATAAGCTGACTCATGTAGGATTCATTTTGGGATGCAGGGAAGAGAAAGACTGAAACTTGAGGTACTGCTGTGGTAGAAGACCAACAATATAGGGACATTAGTCAGCCCAGGGGCAGTCGAAGATAACTGTGTATAGGCATAGGATGAGGCAGTTATGACAAAACGAGATGAAAAGAGAGAAAAATGCGAGTAAGTGGAAAAGAGTAAAATTCAACTTGACTTCCTTTGCATCAAACAAGCCCACAAGAGAAACATATCTAAGTGTTGGGGGAATATGGTCGTCCAGTAAACAAATCACCCTTGCCATCATTTCTGCTGCCATCTCTTTGCATGCCTCTTAGTACTGGGGATATCAGTTCCACTAGGAAAAACAGAAGCACAATGCTGGCATCATCAGAAATGTTGCCATGAATGTTCTCAGCAGAATGATGCCACAGAAAGAACCATAGATTGGGGTCAGGAGACGGATTCAGACCTGGCTCATTACTAACTTTACCTCTTTGAGGCTCATTTGTAGCTCCTTTAGTCATAGTCCATAATTCAAGTACCACAGGCTAGGCAGCTGAGACAGCTAAAGGCCGAGGCAAGGAAGAGGTAGGCTGAGGAGACAGGGGCCAAATCATACTCCTTTCAAGCACTGGTCAAGAACAGAAGAGCTCTCTTTGCTACTCAGCCAGCTGACTAACTTTGTTTCAAACTGCAAGATGTAAAAAAAAAAAAAAAAAAAAAAAAGAAGAAGAAAAAAGATATACAAGCAGATTCTTTAATGCTGCATGTGCCACAAGAAGTGCAGTCAGATTCATCAATGTTCAGTCTTTAGAGAGAAGTATGCAAAAAACACACTGCCAAGAAAGCATTTGTGCAAGATCCTGCAAAAGCAGAAATGCAAACTAGAGAAAAACTGGAGAAGCAGAGCCACCCCTGGGGGGATCTTCCAAGCCTACATCTGTGTCCAAATGAGAGGAGGGGTGCAGGTTCTGATCATATGAACACTCATGCCCTGGGCAACACCCTAAAATTGCTAATTAGATAATCTGGGTCTTCAGCAACCCAATTACCCCTATTACTGGATCCCTTTAGCCCTTTTGGGCTCCCACCTCCCCCAAGTATTCACTGTCTTCCTGCTGCCCACCCCTGCCTTCTCAGGAAGGCCTCTGGCTTCAACACCTGCTCTCTGCTAGGTGACTGCAGGCCTGAATCAGAAAAATAGTATGTTAACTCTCCCAGAAACAGACATCTCTAACACAGTAAAATGCACATTTTGAAAAGCTTCAAGAAGCAATTTTAGTGGGTAGAAGTTTCAGGCTCCACAGAAATTTGGTAGAAGACAGGGTGGGTCCAAATCCTGACTGTCAAATAGAAAACTTTTCCATGGTTCCAGTCTCCCCTTTCTGTACCTTTTTCTTCCTACTTCTCTACCCTCTAAAATCAATCTTTCCCCTAACCAGGGAACCAGTATCCTCATCCTCTTTCCCTTCCTTTCATCAAAATCTGCTCTCATAAAATAAACTGCAATGTCATTAATACTTTAATTAGAGTACTACACCATGTTCTTTTCCTAGTGTTGGATGAATTCCAACATCTCTTTGTGGAATGACAAGTGGTTTTTTTTTGTTTGTTTTTGTTTTTTGTTTTTTGTTATTTATTTTTGGTTTATTATGTTATTTCTGACCTAGTGAATGTTTCTTCTTAAGGAGGAGGGGACTACCACCTTTCTTAGCGTGTCCTGAAGTCAGAGATATCCATCTAAAACTAGGACTGATTCAAAGCTACAGACTAACATGTAAGCTACATCTTGAATTACTCACGAATGTTAGAGGTAATAAAATCTTTTAAATATCTAAAACACTTATCAAAATTTTTTTTTTTATTTTCATTAATTCAATGTCAATTTCTAATTGCTAATAGAACTTGTCTATAAAATGATGAACCATATAATTGATAGTTTTATGAAAAGTACTTTGAAATGGTAGATCAAAAGAGAAATGTTGCTAGAGTGATTCTCGATTTTATCAACATCTTTTTAAAAAGGCATTTCATGATACTTTTATGGGCAAGATTAAGAATGCAGAATTTCTGGATAGCAATATGGTTAGGTGCAACCTTAACTAATTGATGCTGACTAATGGCTCAATGACAGCCTGGGAGGAGGTCTATAGTAACACATAGGGCTCTTGTTCTTCACTTAATCTGGGACAACATTGGTAACCACTAACTTGAATGAAGCTACAGAAAAACTGTTGGTTAAAATTCCATGTGACAAATGGTTTGAAAAATTAGCAAATACATTAGCTGACAGAATCAAAATATAAAACATTGAACCAAAAGATGAATTAAGTACCATATTTGCATATCACACTTGTATTCCAAAAATCAAATATATATAGGTACAAGATAGGAAGACATGGCCTATAAACAGTTTTAGAAGTTTCTGTTAACAAATTCAACTTAGTTAACAGTGTGTTGTGGCTCCTACCAACTATAAACAAAACGACTTTAAGAGAAATGTACTATCAGTTATTACAAAACTAATAAATAGGCTTTATTAGACAGCTGATCCAAAAAAATAGCGGTGCTACTTCATAGGAATTCTGTTTAGTTAGGTTGATTCTCATGTAGAGGCAGTACTGCCCCAAGAGGACATATGGAAATGTGTTGGGGGCATTTGGAGTTCTCACAATGACTGGGTAGAATTACTAACATCCAGTGGGCAGAACCAGAGATGCTAAACAGTTTGCCATGTGCAAGAGGATTCTACATGTATGCGGACCTTTCTTGCCTAAAATGTAAGTAGCATCTATACCCAATGAGAAACATTTATTAAACTAACAAGAGAAAACAAAATGGGGAAGAGTCTAAGAACCACATCACAGGAAGCCAACTTGAAAAGACTGAAAATGTCTAGCCTGGAGACAAAAGGGTGCTTGGGAAGAGTAACTCTTTCCAAATATATGTAGTGCTATCCAGCGAAAAGAAACAGGTCATATTATTATTTAGTGGTATTCCTATTACTGATAGCAGTTACCATTTTTTAATACTTACCAAGTTTAAGAAATTATGCTAAATACTCACAACCTATCTGAGGAAGATACAATTCCACCCATTTTGCAGATGGGAAAAGTATATTTCAGCTTAAATTATTTGTTCAAGGTCACCCAGCTAATAGATGGTTCAGTCAGGATTTCAACAAAGTAGCTGTAAGTCTGAATCCATACCCTGTGCTCTTAAACACTATGCTATGTTGTGGTAATTCCGAATGGAACCATTTTGGGGTGACTCCAATAGGAAAAACCAGGATCAATGTGTGGAAGTTATAATTTTGGTACAACACAGGAAAACACATTCAAATTGTGGTGGTCACCACTGTGTAACAGTGAGTTACCGGTTTACAAGCAGAGGTTGAATAATCACTCAAGCTAGGAGAATCACGGAGCATGAAGTAGGAAATGAATTTGGCTTCTAAGGTCTCTTTCAGTTTATGAAAAGCAGGAAATTTTACCTTTTCATATACTAGTAAACTGAAGCATCTCAGAGAGTGTACAAGATTTTGCACTTTCATTTGTGCATTTTCACATCTCTCATGTAAGAAATATTGGCAGAACCAGTCCTAGAACCTAGGATAATTATTTGTCTTGAGTCTTCTACATTTTACCTCTAAGACCATTTGAACAGCCTACTTCCCTTAATGCAGGAGATTATTGGCATTCATGCATAGCATAAATTGGGCATTGCCAGCATTTATAGCCTGTCAGCATTTCCATGTTGACACTGGGGATGAGATGATGATTCCTTATCAAAGCTTCATTTATGTCATCGATATCTAGGAAAACAATGCATTAGGTATATCCAGTATGACTTATCCCAAAACTCTAATCTCTATTTTGTGTCCATACTATGATGCTCTTTCATTTATGTATTTATGTATTTATTTATCTTTTTTATGTATTTATCTTTTCATTTATGTATTTATTGAACACCTACTTCATATCCATAAGTGTCCTTCATTTTCTGGCTATGAAATTTTTCATATGACCTAAACTGAAAGTCATGGAATGCCCAATTTACGCTATGCATGAATGGCAATAATTGCCTGCATCAATAAGTTCCTTCTTGTCTCTTTACCTCTTCTTACAGCAACTTTCCAGGTTTGTATCTACCATAGGATTTATGTCTGTCTACTGAAACAGATTCAAAATAACAATGGCTTATCCAGATGAAAGATTTTTCAACTGTCTTATGTAACAGTCCAGGCATAAGCAGACCAGGGCTGATTTGGTAGCTAGATAGTATCAAGGATCAGGGCCCCTTGTGTCTCATTGCTCCAGTATTTATAGGAGTTGCCTACATTATCCAGATGGACAATTGCCACATCCACATTTTAACCAATGGGAAGAAAAAAAATGATGAAGAGAATAGCCTCTCCTTCAATTTAAAGGCAGAACAAGGAATTACACATAGTACCGTCATAGCTCATCGACCAAGCTTAGTCATATGGCCAAATTTAACTATAAGCAAGTCAAGGAAATATAGTCGTTATACTGTGTGGTCATAATACCCAGGTAAAAATCAAAAATTATGTTTCTAAAAAAGTAATAAGAGAAGTAGAAATTTGGGGATGACTAGTCATAGTCTTTGCCATCCATCTTAAAGAGTCTACTGTATGAATTCCTGTTGGGTAAGCAATGGGTCAAGGATATACTTCAATGGACACTGCTAGATTAACCCAGGAGTAAAACAAGACCCAAGATGAAACAATCAGATAACTTCTCTCCAAAATTTAGACTTTAGTCTTGGACTCTCATTCGTCTCCATTCATTCATAAACTAGAAGGCCTAGTAGGTTCATGATGGCCATTTTCTCCTGCTATGAAACAGCAATGCAAAGCTTATTTGCAGAGAAAAGACCATACATCCCCAGATTTTAAAAATATGTGAGAGAGTAGCTGCTTTAGTCTCAGATGGGTTTCAACATCCTAAATTCAGTGCCTCATGAAGCTGGCTGCCAGCCCTGTCCTTAGGTATTGTGAGATAGTTCTGCATTATTATAATGTATTTTCCTATCTTATGTAACCTCATTTGTTGCTGAGATTCTGTTATTTGCAGCCAAACAATCTCTAAGACAATATAGGTTTATATTGACAGAGTAAGGACTAAAGGACATCTCAGACAATGGAACACTAGAATGCATGAAGATCCACAGGTAAGAATTATTATGGCATTTTCAGATTCAGACCCATTCCCTAGCACGTCCAGGACAAGATGCTCTTAAGATTTGGAAGCTGTGACCAGGATCCCTAGCTTCATGTCTTAGAAAGCACTTCTTCCTTCATTCGCATACAAAATATTAGAATAACTCTTCTTATAGGCCTCCAGGTCCTGTCTGTGTGCCTGAATTTCCCACAGTGGCTCTGAAAGTCTAACTCAACATCATTTGTAACTCAACTTGCTTGCATTTCCTCACTTAGGGCTGGACAATATTTTCTCCTTCAGTTCTCCCACCTTGACAGATCCCATCATTACCTATGGTTTGTTTTTGGTTTGGTTTCTATGCTCCATACCTACTGAGACTGACATCTCTTCTCTTGCTCCAACTTTAATCTGTTCAACCAATGCAGGTTAGTCTCTCCCCACCTGAGAGTTTAGGTACCAAGTTTCCAAGGCCCTCCCAGTTGCTAGCTTCTCCCTATATACCTCCAGACTCCCAGGAGCTATCCCCATTGATGGCCTAAGGGGAACCCTCAATCTTTTGATATGCCTGCTCTTAGAATATCTTCATGACAGTGATTTTCCTGTTTAGAGCAGAGAATGTGAGAGGAGTCATAAGAAAAACACCTCACATTGTTTAGCACTTTGTATTTAGTGAAGTAATTTCGCATTCATAATCTGATTAAATACATACAATAGGATTCTGAAGTAACCAAAGAAGGTATTGCTATTGTTCCCATGTTAAATGTTAGAAAACTGAAGTGGGGCTAGGTTAATTGCCCAAGGTCTCATAGTTAACTAACGGAGGCTGTGTCAGGAACTCAGTTTCTGGAGGCAGATGATTTGGGGCAGGGGGAGATGAAACATACCAAATATGGTTCCAAGGCCTTACTTATGATTGTATCACGTACTGATATTGTATAGCTATTATAAAGATTAAATAAGGTAATTAAAATGAAGGCCTTCATGTTCATCACATCATAACAACTCAATAAATATTAGCTTTCAGTGTTCTCAGGCAGAATAGCATGGCAGTTAAGAGCACAGGATCTAGACTCCAGATTCATGTTACTTAGGTTTGATTACTACACAAGAAGCAGTATGCAGTATGGTTGGGGCGGGGGGTATATTCTGAAGCCAGATAGCCTGAACTTGAATACTGGCTCTGTTACATTTTAGCTGTGTGATCTTAGACAAGTCACTTAATCTCTCTGTTTCTTAGTTTCCACATCTGTCTAGTGGCAATAAAAGTAGTACTCCCATGGGGCTGTTGTGAAGATTAAATAATTCTATAAATCATGCTTGGAAAAGTGAATATAACACACTGAGCATCATATAAACATCATATAAGTATTCACTACAATTATCTACTTCTTTTGAGCTTTATAACCTTGGAGAGGTCACTTAACATGGTTTTAAGTTCCTTGTCCATAGAATGGGGATAATACAATTTTTGTGACGATTAAGCAGTATTGCACATAAAGCTCCTAGAACAGCTTGTTATGTCATACGTATGCAAAATATTAACTATCATTATTTTCAGTGGTGAAAGGCACCAAGTGCACCAAACAAATCAATTCCTCCATCATTCTAGTAAACGAACATGCTTATTAGACATGTTAACACATGGTTAACATGTGCTATTAATTTTCATTAGACATTATTTGTTGAGAACAAATAATCTCTGGAGGAAAGGCTCTGATCTCAGCACTTTTCAAAAATTTCCAAGATGATTATAACATACAGCCAAAATTGAAGACCACTGCACTGGGAACGATATTTCCCCAACCTCCCCTCAATCTTACAGAGAGGTGAGGCAACAAAGATGACCATCTCAGCTTCTAAAAGAAACAGAAACCATGGCTTGGGAACAGAGAAAATACACAACACACCTTTTCAAAATGAATCTTTTTTTCCTTTCAACTGAGAATCACTGAAGTAGAGTCAGCATAAGTTAAGGAGGCAATGCAGCCAAAACAGCAGCCACAAATATAAGGCATTTTTATAATCTCATGCTTTTGTTTATTTTTAGTCTTTGTGAATTTTGTTTCTATTACATGATGCAGCTGCATTTTTAATTAAAGTTGCATTTGCTGCATAGTGAAGCTGCCTCCCAGAGAAGATGCATCATGTTTGTCCCATGGAACCTCACGCAGCCCTGATATAATGCCATCTACCTGTGCCAGGCAGCTTTCAAAGACAAACCACAGTGATCTCTGCTTCCTACTATCCATGCCTTTTTACAATCCCCTCCTATAGCAACTTGCTTCCAATGAACAGAATATGAAAAAAGTTATCGTATTTCACCTTCATCATCAGGTTACAAATTTCCACTGTTGTTAGCATTCTCTCATTGGCTCTGTCTGAGGGAAGTCAGCTGCCATCTTGTGAGCTACCCTTTAGAGGCCCATGTGGCAAGGAACTGAGACATCTCCAACCAATAGTCAGCAAGGAGTGGTGACCTGCTAACAGCCACAGGCATGATACTGCAAGCAGATCTTTCCCCAGTAGAGACTTCATTATAGCCTGTTGGAAACTCTGAGCTAAAGGATTCAGATATGCTGTGACTGGATTCTTGATCCACAGAAAGACAGTGAGAAAATAAATGTGTGTTGTTTTAAGCCATTAAGTTTTGGGGTAATTCATTATGCAACAATAAGTAATATAATACTATGCTCATACCATACTTATATCTCAATTTAAAGCAGCTGCTGCAACTATCACTAACACGACTAATAATAATAATTGCTAATATTTTCAGCNCCACAGGCATGATACTGCAAGCAGATCTTTCCCCAGTAGAGACTTCATTATAGCCTGTTGGAAACTCTGAGCTAAAGGATTCAGATATGCTGTGACTGGATTCTTGATCCACAGAAAGACAGTGAGAAAATAAATGTGTGTTGTTTTAAGCCATTAAGTTTTGGGGTAATTCATTATGCAACAATAAGTAATATAATACTATGCTCATACCATACTTATATCTCAATTTAAAGCAGCTGCTGCAACTATCACTAACACGACTAATAATAATAATTGCTAATATTTTTCAGCTCTTTGATTTTCCAGGCATTCTACTGAGCACTTTAATATGTAAGATCTTTTTTTTTTTTTTTTTTTTTTTTTTTTTGAGACACAGTCTGGCTCTCTCACCCAGGCTAGAGAGAAATGGCACAATCTCAGCTCACTGCAACCTCCACCTCTTGGATTCAAGCTTTTCTCCTGCCTCAGCCTCCCAGGTAGCTGGGATTACAGGCATACACCACTACAACTGGCTAATTTTTGTATTTTTAGTAGAGACGGGGTTTCACCATGTTAGCCAAGCTGGTCGTGAACTCCTGACCTCAAGCGATCACCCGTCTCGGCCTCCCAAAGTGCTGGGATTACAGGAGTGAACCACCACACCTGGCCTAATATGTAAGAAGTTTTTATATCCTCCCAGTAATCATATATGGTAGGTACTGTTATTATCATACACACATCTACATTTTGCAGTTCAAGAAACTGAGGCACTGAGAGGTTAATAACGTACACAAGATTCAAAGGGAAAGGGCTAGCAAGTAGCAGAGGCAGGATTCTGACTCAAGTGATGTTGATTTAAAGCTTATTATATGCACACAGTCTAAGGATTGAGTTTCAATCTCAGTTCTGTCATTTACTCTTTGACCTTGGAAAAGTCATTGCACTTTGTCGAACCTCAGTTTCCTTATCTGTTAAATGGAGAGAATAACAGTGACAAACTCACAAGTTATTATGAGGATTAAATAAAGTTATGGTTCTAAACATATGGCACAATACCCTCATTTGGCTCGACTAGCATTTGCAGAGCCTGGGACAAGGGTATAAATGGAGGCCCACATACCAGATGTCTACATATTTTAAAAATACGTATTAAAATTTAAGAATAGTTAAATAAAATATGTTCTATCTTCCTACCTTGAAAAAATATACTTCAAAACAACTTCGCATGCCAGGTTCAAATTTTTAATTCTCAGATTCCCCCAGAGTTCTGAACCAAAATATATCAGTGTAGAGAGAGAGAAAGGTGGCTCCAGATCTCCGACTTGCTCCCTTCTCTTTCCATCCTAGGCTCTATCCCACAGAATGAGTACCCCCACACATATGCCTGTGGACATTCCAGCCTACACATCCAAGTTCTGACTATACTAAGGTTGCCATATTCTATAAATACAACACAGGGTGTCATATAGTTCATCTGGAAACCCTAGACTATACTCCCCTGTGCATGGTATTCCTCAAGCCTAGGGATGCACACACTGGCGGCACAAAGTCCCCTCCCTATAGAGAAGAGTATGGCTAAAGGAGGGCCAGAGTGAGGTCTTTTAGAAAAGCACGAAGCCCAGGGCAATAGCACTTCTTGCCCAGGTCTAAGAGTGGACAGGCTCTAAGCAATTAAACGAGTTTTGTTTATGGATCTCTTTTCTGTCTTCCATTTGCTGCTGTTTCTGTACTGCTTTATCTCACACCAGTGCCTTCTGACTGCTTTCTCATTTCTCCACTTGGCATGGACAGTTTTCATCTTTCCTGACCGTCCCTAACACCAGAAGCCCCAACTCTCCTGATGAACACCAGTAATCAATAAGTGATCATGGATACTGATAATATGTTAGCCAGAGAAGAATGACTCTAATGATGGTGATTTTAGACATCAAAGTGAGCTAAATGGCATATGAGCCACATGGGTAGATGAGGATTTTCTCAGGGACGAACTAGAATGGAAGAGAAAAGAATTCAGATCCTTAGTACACCCTCGGGTCTATTTTCCTATGTTCCTGATTTAACTCTGGCCCAGAAACAGCGACAAAAAGCCCTGTCCTCAGGGTTATATTAATCTCCATAATACATACAAGTCACAGCTCTGATCTCTACTCTCCCTACCCTCATTCCCACTCATGATTCCTCACCCTCTGAATTATTGTCAAAGATCCCTGGAGAGCAGTGAGGGAAGGGAGAAATTATATGTGTTTGTGTTTACATACAAGAAATGAAATCAGTAATAGAAATCCAGACAAAGTCCTAAAACAAAATGATGGAACAGGCAAAAACAGCCAAGCCATCATTAAATGATCATATTATGAAATGGGATTGATTTTATTCAACAATCATCTTGTAAAAGCATATTAATTAAAAGCTTCCTAAATATGATAAACCAAGGCACAAAGAGAATGGGCAACACTTTCCCCCTATTGCTTAAGGTGTTACGTTTATAATCCATACTTTTTTATTTTATTTTTATTATACTTTAAGTTCTAGGGTACATGTGCATAACGTGCAGGTTTGTTACATATGTATATTTGTGCCATGTTGGTGTGCTGCACCCATCAACTCGTCAGCACCCATCAATTCATCATTTATATCATGTATAACTC
>NW_016813178.1:15134-21424 GCF_001698545.2 Rhinopithecus bieti
ATTGCAGCCTCTGGAGGCAATAACGGCAGAATATATCTGCCAAAAATGATAATGCCATCTTAAGCTGTTTCGCAAATATGAATAAAACGATGTTTTGTTCCTTTTTAAGCATTAGGTGCCAAGTCCTGCATGAAGTGCTTTTTATGTGTATTATATTGTTTAATCCTCACAACAGCCCAGAGAATATCATTATTATTTTCATTTTAAGAACGAGAAAATGGAGGCCCAAATAAGTTAAATACCTTGCTCAATATAACATAGTAAGAGACAGAGCTGCTATTTGAACCCAGAAAGCTCTTAACCATTTGTTAGATTGCTCCTTTGGGGGTGATTTGGGACTCACACTCCTAGAGAGAAATTGATAATATGTCCAGAAAAGGTGACCAAGGCTGTGAGGGGACTCCATGCAATGTGTGGAAAAGTTCAAGAAACTAGAGATATTTAGCCTGGAAAAAAAATTAAAAAAAAAAAGACTCAGGTAGACACAAGATCCATGAACGCAGGGATTATGTGTCTTTTAATCACCCATATACCCTTAATTTCTACCCTAATCCCTAACATATAGTAGGTTCTCAATAAATATTTATTGAATAACTGTATGAATGAATTAATAGCAAAAAACAGATGAATGCATGACTTCAGTGCTGCCTTGAGATGTACAAATGCTAATCATGCGGAAGAGATATTATTCTAATATTCTGTGTGACTCTAGGAGCAGAAGTTATAAGGCGTCACATCTTAACTAAAAATAAGAAAGATACTCTAAGAATTATTATGCTCCAGCAGGAGAATGGGGTTATCCCAAGAAATTGTAAACTTCTTGATTATAGTAGTAAATTTTTTTTATTGACAATGAACAGATAAGACAATTTTGTGTTTTGTTTCCCTTGTACAGATAAAAGCAGAACAAAAGGCTTGCTAACTCACTAAAGGTTATCAAGTTGACTTTTAGGTTCAAGCCATCATCCTTATCTTTTTCTTTTCTTTATAGATGGGGTCTCACTACTTTGCCCAGGCTGATCTCAAACTCTTGGCCTCAAGTGATCCTCCCACCTCAGCCTACCCAGTGGTTGGGATTACAGGCATGAGCTACCATGCCCAGCCCGTTCTTACTTTTTGAGTTTAAACCACAAATTCCATTATAAATATCCAAACTCAGGCACATGTATATAAAGTGGTAGTTTGCTTGAGTTTATAAACGTGATTTGGATTTAATTTTTCTACTCCAAATTTATATTTTTTTTTCTTTTTAATTCTTATGGGTATATAAAATTTTATGGGTATATTTATGGGGTATATGAGACATTCTGACACAGGTATACAATGTGTAATCACATTCAACTCTATATTGAAACCTACTTAATATTAGTCCACAGAATTGCTGGCCAATAAGTTGCTAACTAACACAT
The DNA here is from genome assembly GCF_001698545.2 of Rhinopithecus bieti. Classification (NCBI taxonomy): domain Eukaryota; kingdom Metazoa; phylum Chordata; class Mammalia; order Primates; family Cercopithecidae; genus Rhinopithecus; species Rhinopithecus bieti. The sequence continues at coordinate 16,544 of NW_016813178.1, forward strand.
TTGAAAAACCAACAGATCAAAGCTGTTTAAGGTAGTCCGCTCGCCCTAGTCAATTGCTTGGAAGAAAATCCTCACGGATTATACTGCCTGTGGCCTAGTTAGGCATACTTTCTTCCTCCTGCCCAGGCCTCATGCTGGAGAGTAGGCTTCTTACTGAAATGCAAAGCTTTTCAATGATTTCTACATGTGTTGAGAAATAAGCCATTCTGGAAAAGGGCTTTGCAGTGGGAGGCAAGGTACAGAGATAGAGTTTGGGATTTGCCCTATATCCAGCTTTTAAGAGGACACTGCGCTATTATAGTCCAGGCTCAGCCATATCAAATGTACTGTTCCCTGAAGGCTGAATGAACTCCAACTGAGTTGACACACTGGTTCTCAGGAGCCTCCCTCCTCAACGGAGAAACTATTATTATCTACAGGCTAAAGAAGTATTCCCCACTGATAAAGTCAGTGAAATAACCACCATCTTCATTAGGAAAGAACTCCTCTCACCACAGCTAGGAAACGAAGTACAGTCTACCTGGCAAGATGTCCAACTAAGAATAATTAGCCACCTAGCTCCCAAAAGCTTCCAATCACAGTACTTGACACAAACATGCTGCCCACTACCAAGAGAGAAGTTTCTAACAAAATGAATTTTTTTTTTTTTTTAAGAGCACTTGACAAAAGGTACTAAAATGCTCAGAATAAAATCTCAAGTTGGAGCTGTCAAAGGCATCGGGATAAAGCACTACAAAATACATGCCTGAATGTGCTGTGCTGCTTCAAGGCAGACCACACTGCCACCTACTGAACAAGAATGTGCTTTCTCTTGGCCTCCTGTATACTGAATGCTTCCTGAATATTCATTCTGAGAAATGTGGCCATTCTTTTCCCACTTCTCAGAGCAGTTTGGCAGCAGGACAGTCAGCTCCCTCTGTGAGCCAGCAGTACCATCTTCTCTGGTGCCCACCCACCATAGGAAACTTGAAGTAACTGGATGGCAAGCCAGCACGATTAGACACTGACTCATTTGTTCCATGACAGAAGTTGGGGGAGGCAGAGTCCAAATGAATGTGAAGAGATGCACACATACCAAAAACAACTGAATCACAAGGCAACCACAGGGAAGAAACTGCTGACAAGCATTTGAAACAAGGCACCCATAACCATGAATCACTCAGCATAACAGCTGGGTACCAAATGATTTGTAAATCTAGAAGATTCAGAGATAACTTTGCAGGAACAGCCTACATGAGATACAACTCTTAGTTCAGATGCCCTGGACTAAAGCAACTGAAAAGCAGCAGTGACCATGGCATTAATTTCTTCCCAAACTGTTACTTGCCAGCAAGCACCCACAATTAGTGCCCTAGTTTCAAACCCGAAATCACAAATTATAGGGGGAAAGAGTTGCAGGCTGAGAGGCTGATATTTCCATTAGCAACTTAAGTCTTTTCCATGAAAGTTGGTAAAGATAATTTCTCTTCTCACAACAGAGGCAGGGTACAAGGAGAGATAAAAGGAAAGGAGAAAAGAAAAAAAAGGAGGGAATAACAGTGACATCTCCATTTACTAAATGCATATTTTAAACCTGATACTTCTGTAGGCATTTTAATATGCCCCTATTCCTAAACTGCTAAACAATATGACTAGTTTTACAGAAGAGAAAACTGAGGCCGGGCACAGTGGCTCACGCCTGTAATCCCAGCACTTCGGGAGGCCGAGGTGGGTGGATCACCTGAGGTCGGGAGTTCGAGACCAGCCTGACCAACATGGAGAAACCCCGTCTCTACTAAAATACAAAATTAGCTGGGCCTGGTGGCACATGCCTATAATCCCAGCTACTAGGGAGGCTGAGGCAGGAGAATTGCTTGAACCTGGGAGGCGGAGGTTGCGGTGAGCCGAGATCGTGCCATTGCACTCCAGCCTGGGCAACAAGAGTGAAACTCCGCCTCAAAAAAAAAAAAAAAAAAAAAGAGAAAACTAGGCTCAAAACAGTAAAAGCACTTGCCCAAGATCATATCGATAATGAGAGACAGAATCTGGATTGTAAACCAGAAGTAACTAGCTATTATCAACGAAGACAGAGAAAGAAAGAAAGAAGCCACTTGGCCAGAGCTGCTGTCTGTGGTCAGATGAGCAAGTTGTTATTTTCCTGTACCAAAATTAGGCACAGAGCAGTAGCTTACTTGAAATCTGATCAATTTTGCTAGACTTGTAAGTGGTATAAATGTGGCTAGGCGAAAGCAAACCAAACTTGTTAGAAGTCATATTTGTCTACCCTTCCTCTAACTGGTTTCCATGAGCATAGACACAGTATTACCTTCAACTCTTAAGAATCTGTGTTGAGGAGAGGGGTATGGGCCATTCTCCACAGAGATAGATAATCAAAAACTCACTAATTGCAAAATGAATCCATGGCTTACCACATTGTTGAGGTGGCAAAACTTGTCACTCCAAACAATGATGTTGTATACTGAAAATTCAGAAAGTGTCTGAAAGCTTCCAACAATTTTCTACGATTCATAGCACTTTTGAGAATGGATAAACCAAGTTAACATGGATACTAAGAACTCTACTAAGAAGAACCACCTTCTCCCAAACATTCCCTAGTACAAAGTAAGCAGTTAAGCATTTCAATTATAGTCAAGTACACATCAACCTAGGATGCCAGAGCTACAAAGGAACTTAAACATCACCTAATCTGATACTCTTATTTGAAAAATGAAAGGACTGGTAACAGAAAAAAAAAAAAAAAAATCCTTATCCAACTTCTTCTTTCTATCACTCATTCAAGAGGTTCAAAGACCCATCATACTACTGTTGTTGCATGTGCTGGGGAATGTGAACAAAGTGAAAGACATAATGTGTGCCCTCCAGGATTTTCTGATACAGTTCAAGCTGTAGATCCTTTTTATTTTATCATTTTATTTTATTTTATTTTATTTTAAGACAGAGTCTAGCCCTGTCACCCAGGATGGAGTACAGTAGTGTGATCTTGGCTCATTGAGCCTCCGCCTCCCAGGTTCAAGCAGTCCTGCCTCAGCCTCCCGAGTGGCTGGGATTATAGTTGTGTACCACCATGACTGACTAAGTTTTGTATTTTTAGTAGAAATGGGGTTTCCTCCTGTTGGCCAGGCTGGTCTCGAACTCCTGACCTCATGTGATCCACCCGCTTCAGCCTCCCAAAGTGCTGGGATTACAGGTGTGAGCCACCGTACCTGGCCTCTAGATCCTTTTTAAAGGATAATGTTCTGTGGATCTGTCCATGATAGCATTATACTGGTGGTGTTCACTAAGTATGAAAATTGGCAATGACCAAAAGTTGCTATGAATTCAGTCATGCTCTTAAATATATTTGTATTTAAATAAAACCCGCACCTGAATCTGAAAATGGCATCTATATATATTTTTGAGAAATTATTTAGTCTCCAAACATTTTTTTATTTTTCAGAAAGCACCAAGGGCAATACTTTGTAGCTGCAGGTTAGAGGCAGGGAACTGCTGCTACAGAGGAAAAAACTGAAAACACTACAGCCAGATACAACTTCATACTTTGGCAGAATTGGAAGTGACTGACTTACATAATATGTTTTAATGGATACCAGGAAAGTTTACCTGCCCCAATATATTTTCCTTCTCACTCTTTGATATCCCTTACTTACCTCTGCTATACTCCACAACCTCAACTTTCTGAAATTTCAAAGACCAAAGTACATATGGCTTTACAAACAATTGACGCTCAAATCTAGCCTCTCAGAAAGGTGGACGAGCAATTACATATACCTTTACATAGATTCATAGCTGAGGTTGGATAAAGGGCATTACAAAGTGGGTGAATGACAATTCACTTCTACTTGAGAAAACCTGAGAAGAGTCTGGGCAGGGTATACCAGCAGTTGGGTAGGGGTGAGAGTTTAGCAATCTAGAGACAGCATAAAGGTTTACTTGATGCCTAGGAGGCAGGAGAATGGTAAGGAGACAAGATGAAAGAAATGTTATCAAAGGTAACTTTCACTAAAATTAAAATGATTCCTTGGACCATCTCATACTAGAGAGTGTTACAAGAATACATCACAGAGTGGTCAGTGGTATAGTACACAAACTAATGTGGCAGAGAAGTTAAGATAATAAACAAGAGCTCATTGCATTTTGGACTATTTTGTGAAGACTTCATGGAGAAGTGGGATCTGAACTGGACCTTAAAGTATATGCAGAATTTAAAGAGGTGAGGAAAAGGTATCTTAGATTTAGACAAAGTCATTAAGCAGGAGTAAACATTGGGAATAAAGGGGGAAACAATGATCAAGTCAGCTTGAATGGAGCAATGAGTAGGTATTGACAATCATGAGAAATAAGGTTGGGGAAAGATGATGGCACAATATCATGGCAGGTCTTGGTATCAGATGAAGGAATTCATCCTTGATGCAGGCAATCGGAGTCTCCACATGTTCTGGAACAGGTGAGTGACACAATGAAAAGAATGCATTAGTCTAACAGGAAAAATGCAGGGTATTGTTACTGCACATGGGCTTCAAAGTTAAAATCCCAGCTTTTCCATTTATTAGCTATGAAGCCATGGACAAGTAATGTATATTCTGTATGTTACAGGTTTATTAATCTCTAAAATGGTAATATTAATATATACCTCATTGGGTCATTATGAGAATCAAACTGATCTTCAAAAAGTGCATTAGTACAATGCCTAGCACACAAGAGTTCATAAATAGCAACTTTTTTTTTTAATTTTTTTTATTATACTTTAAGTTCTAGGGTACATGTGCATAACGTGCAGGTTTGTTACATATGTATACTTATGCCATGTTGGTGTGCTGCACCCATCAACTCGTCAGCACCCATCAATTCATCATTTATATCATGTATAACTCCCCAATGCAA
>NW_016813178.1:27184-29556 GCF_001698545.2 Rhinopithecus bieti
AAAAAAAAAAAAAAAAAAAAAAAACTATAAAACAGTAATTCCTTTGATATGTTTTAAGTCACAATAGTTTATTTTGTAATTTAAAATAGCATTGAAGGCATGACATTTTCATGTTTATAAAAGAGTGGCATGGATTAGAAAATAAATACTAGGATTTCCTTGGAAAAAGAGACTATGTTTAACTCTATTTTTTAATCTCTAGTATCCAGTATAGTGCCTTGCTTATAGGAAGTGTTCAATAAATGTTTGAGTTGGATGAATGGATGGATGGATAGATGAATGGATAGATGGATGGATGGATAAAAACGAATAAATGATACGAAATTTGAAGCATCAACAAAAGCAGTCACGTGAATAAACAAGAATCATTCTGTTTTCTTACCACTGCTGAGAAACATCATTTTCACTAAAAGCATTTAGGTGAATGAACATAGGAAGCTGGAAATCACCAGGTCCTGCCATCAAAAATAACAAGTGGCATAACTGAAACCAGTACTGACTTTAACAAGGAATTTAACACCACAAGCCAGATCTCAGGGGCAAATGTCACCATTTGCCTTTGCCTCCATAGCAAAACTGACAAATGGTTCTAACCTCCTCCTCTATAGATCAAAGGCCTCAAAACAGTGTGAGCAGTTTAAGCTTGTCTGTCAGTCATTGATGCTGTCTGTCAAAATGTTTCGTTTTTCCCCTCTTCCAAATACATAGTAGGATCGTGCTTCCTGGACTACTGGTGGTTCTAGGTGGTTCTACATGACCAGTTCTGGACAATGAGTTGTAACTAGAAGTGATACATGCTGATTCTAAACCAGATAATTGTTATTGTGAGAACCTTCAGGGATCTCTTTGTCCTTTACCACAAAGACTGGAAATGTTCCTGATAGCCACTTCGCCATCAGTCTGAGTCAGAGTAAGAATGATGGCAATGCACAGCAAAGCCCTCAGAAGACCTGTGATGGGGGTATAGCTGGAATAGGCAGGAAATAAAACGTTTGTGTTTGGAACCACTGAGATTTCAGTATTCTTTGTTCTTAAAATATAATCTGGCCTATCCTGACTAATACAACTTGGTTTATAGAGTCAATGTAGTTTATATTCCTTAAACTGCTCTGACCCAGTCTTCCAAAGTTAGAATCTAATTGCTGCTAGAAATTAATATCCTGTCAAGAATGAAATATAGGCAAAATAAATCTTATATTTAATCATAGACACAACAAATAGAGAAAAAGAACATGCAAAAAAGGAGATACATGTCAGCAAATACAGTAGTTCTAACATAAAAGGCAAAGAGACAAATTTTGAAACTATTTCAGGTGGCAGGAACAGATTCTCATCATCCTTTCCTGTAATGGAAATTCATTAAATACAGAGGGAAATGTCTTGAGAAACTAAAATAGCAGACCACACTCAAGACGGCCTACTTAAAATAGATTATCCTTGGGATAGTGATGGGAATTCCTTAGAGGGAAAGTGTGAGGGAATGGGAATTCAATAAAGACACATACATGAGTCATTCTAAAGCTAATACCTTCTTATCTGCATAGCACTTTACATGAAGCTCTTTCATGTATTTTTTTTTTTCATTTGAGTCTCATAACTGCCCTGGGAGATAGGCAGGGCAGGGAATGTTATCTACTTTTAATTGATGGAAAAATCAGGCCCAGATAGGCTGTGAATTGTCTAAGATAAAATAGCTAATACATGACAAAGATGGGATTGGAACCTATTTCTCCTGACTCCTAGTTCATACTGTTTGGATAATATCACATGTGTTTCTAATAAAACCCATGAGATCATTTACTTTACAGAAACTATTCCTCCAGAACTAAAATCATACTACTGGCTTCCTGAAATCACTTGTGATCCAAGCGTGACTTTTATTTGTGTAATTACCACCTGAGCAATAAGTGTAATAATAAAGTTTATATTCTGTTTATAGAGGAAGCACTTACAACTAAGATGCTGTATACGATGCATTAAACATGCCATCTTGTTAGTTCATTTCTCAGCTGATGATGGTTCTAGATGTAAATTAGCTCTGTGCTTTTTCAGATCTAACAGATGTTTCTGGGTGTTTATTTTTATCATTTTTTCTCACTTGAGATATTACATGGAGAAAGTAGGCAATGCATATACTGATGGACCACTCTCCTTACATCAGGGCATGAAGATGAGAACCTAGAATCTTCCAGCTGGGGCTCTCTAAAGTAAAGGGAAAAATTTTTAAATTTTAATTTATGCACCTATTCATTGGAGGTGACCTATCCCACAACTGCCATCTATATACTAGGAATACTGGAGACATAAAGGTATGTCTTCTTTCCCCCACTATTTGTCAGGTATTACCTTGAAAGTTGCTTTTTTTTTTTTTT
>NW_016813178.1:29750-40351 GCF_001698545.2 Rhinopithecus bieti
AGGAAAGTTGCTTTTTTTTTTTTTTCTTTTGAGAGGGAGTCTCGCTCTGTCACCCAGGTTGGAGTGCAGAGGCGCGATCTCGGCTCACTGCAACCTCTGCCTCCCGGGTTCAAGCGATTCTCCTGCCTCACCCTCCAATGTAGCTGGGATTACAGGCACTTGGCACCATGCCCGGATACTTATTGTATTTTTAGTAGAGACGGGGTTTCACCGTGCTAGCCAGCATGGTCTCGATCTCCTGACCTCGTGATCTGCCTGCCTCGGCCTCCCAAAGTGCTGAGATTACAGGTGTGAGCCACTGCGCCCGATAAGAGCTCTTTATTTTACAACTCAGTAAAAGCCTTTTATTAGATCTATGCAACTAGCTTCTGTAACAATCACTAAGGTAGTCTCCAAGATAGTACTGACATGGAGGAAGCATTGCTGACTTTGCCAATCATTACTCAGAAACCAAATATGTAGCAGGAAAAACAATTGCTCACATTGCACTCCAATGCATGAAGAATATGTAGCTTATTCACTTATTCGATAACTGATCTAATATTCCTTATACACACTCATGCATTTGATAAAACAGAAAAATTTATCTAGCTCAGTTTGTTCATTTCAGCCCAATCTAATAATTTCAAATTTTCAAGTAACTGAGTCTCTTTAGGTAACTTCACAGTCTTTGAAATGTTCTCTCCCATCCTCCTGCTCAACTCCAAGATGGCACCTGGGCTTTTATGAGAGGGAATTCATGAATGTAAAAATATACTAAACTGGGGCCCTTTGAATATGTTTAATCTGAGACCTCAAAAGACTAAGAATTAAAAATAGCTGGCTATTTTTTTTATGCCTACATTGCAAAGTATGCCTACATTCCAAGTATGCTTACATTCCAAAGTGAGGCTCTTGAACCACCAATGCACAAAATAGGGTCCAAACCCTATTTTGAAACCCTTAGTGTAATGTAATATCCCCTCCTGGCATAAAGAGTTGAGTTTGAAGAGGGATTGGTAATTGGAAAGAAACAATCCCTTTCAGAAATATTAATAGTTGTTGATTTCTTGTAATATTACTCTTCATTCTCCCAATAGAAAAAGGGAGTCGTTGCTTTCCTCTTATCCCAAGCCAAGTAAGAGTGACCTCTGAAAGATTCAGAGAGCTTACTTTTGGTCCTCTGACATTTGGGGGTCACAAGAGCCTGGTGTCTAACTTAGAAATCTAAAGGACAACAGTTGTGGCTGCCTAGTGGCTCTGACAATACAGGAAAGAGAGGACAGGGCACTGACAGTAGCCTACACATTTAAAGTTTGTCCACATAAATGGCTCTTTAGTATCTCATTTGGACAATGTATTAGTTTCCCATTGCTCCTGTAATAAATTACCATAAAGTTAGTAGCTCAAAACAACACAAATTTATTATCTCACAGTTTTGGAGTTAAGAGGTCCAAAATGAGTCTTAAAAGGCTAACGTCAAGGTTTTGGCAAGGTTAGTTCCATCTGTGGGCTCCATGAGAGAATCTGTTCCTCATCAATTCCTGCTTCTAGAGACTTCCAGACTCCCTTTATTGTGGCCACATTACCTCAATCTCTACTTCTATTGTCACACTGCCTTCTCTTACCTCTGCTTTCCTGCTTCCCTCTTACAAGGAATCAGTCCTTCCCAGGTTATCTCAGATAATCTCCTCATCTCAAAATCCTGAATCATGTCCACAAAGTCCCATTGATTCTGTATTCACAGATTCCAGAGATTTGGACATTGACATCTTTGGGATACCATTATTCAGTCTACTGCAGACCAGAAGTAAGCTTTCTTTAATACTCTGTCTCAAGAGGGCTTCTAGCCTGGAGCAATGGGACCTAAGCAGAAAGAGGCTAGAGGTGTACTATCAAAATCAGGAGTCGGCAGGAGTGGGAGGTAGTTCCTCAATGGCGATACAGAAGAGAGACTTTAATTTTGTAAAGGAACCTTGAGGTAAGAGATCACCAAATAACCCATGAAGACAACTGAATAGTCAGGTTTAAATATCTACCAAACAGGACATCAAAGTCAGACCACAGCTGGGTGCAATGGCTCACACCTGTAGTCCCAGCTACTCTGGAAGATGAGGTGGGAGAATCATTTGTGACCAGAAATTCGAGACCAGCCTTGAAGAAAAGTTGAAAAGAAGGTAAAAAATGTGCCCCATTTTCTACTACAGGTCTCTAAGCCTGAAGTAAACCATTTTCAGAGAGGGGAAAAACTGTACCGATAAGTGACTTTCAGAATATTGACTATTACACAGAACTTGGTATTTTAATTATGGAAATGAGGCAATTGTTATGGTAAGATGCAACCAGAGAACTTTTAATTATCTAAGAGCTTTAGTATCTGCCAAAATTTTCTCCAGTGGCAAGGAAAGAACAAAACTTCCAAGCAGGTTTGAGCAGGCAGTGAGGAAAATAGGTAGAATACAGATGCTTTGTGAATTAACGTTGTTAAGTTCTATTTTCTCACTGTAACCATTACACAATTTTGTGGCAGAACAAAATGCAGGGGAGGCTCATAATCATGCATGGATTCCTGTAATTGTCCTCTGACTCCCTAATTCTTTGGGTCTCTGCAACAATGTGCCTTGTCTGTCTGCTCAGTGTTCACTCTGCATTTGCTGATGAAGTCAGAGACTGATGAACTCTCAGTTGTTTTCTCTTAGCATGGTCAGGATCTGATGATTCTTGCTGCTGATTAGACCCCAACATGGCATTTGCTAGCACAGGGACACCCCAATGTCTGCAACCCACATACATTTGATCTTCAGCTCAGACAAACTACCCCACAACCCTCATCTAGAGAGCCACTTCACCCCTGCCACTGAACCGCCTCAAGCAAACTTCCCAGCCAAACTCTCACCTAACTTCCACATGCCTGCCTCTATCCCTGGGTTCATAAAGGAACTCTGGTTCCCATCACTGCACAAAGGAATAGAGGGCAGCCCAAGAGCAGGACTGAGCCCATTCAGTCCTCATACTTGAGGACTAAATGCAAAATGAAAATGTGGGACTTTTGGTTCAAAAATTAAATTAAAAATAGCAAGAGTGGATCATGAGGCCAAGTGAAGGACTGTTCTGCATGTGGGAAGCTGCGTGATTGCCCAGGAGCACTAAACTATCCTGTTTACCCATGTAAGGCCACCACTTACACATCACCGTGGCCTTTCCAAGCCAGTGAATCACGTGAAGGGCAATGCAGTTTAGGGGAGAAGGCGTTAAAGCTATCAGCTGAATGTTTTTAAATGATTATCCCAAGTTACAAACATCTCAGCTTTATATAGCACTTTCCAGCTTTTGAGTTTGTAAAGTGCTTTTATATCTATTATCTCATTTGTTTTTCATGACATCCTTTTAACAGTAGACAGGCATGACACCCATTTACATTTGAGAAATTCAAGGCTAGAGAGAATAAAAGACTCATTCAAGAATATGTAGTTGAGAAGAAGTTAGGATGACATACAAGCCCTAGATTGACCTGACTCCAAATGCAGTTTAATAAATTTCAAATGTTTATCTTATTTAATCACCAAAATCATAAAATGCTTATTGTATGAACCAGGAATTATGCTTGCCTTTCCATCTTTCCAAAACATATAGCCCCATTTAGCCCACAGCGGATAGATACGTGATGGCAGACTTGCTTCCTCTCTTATCAATGTTCCTCCTCTTTGCATCTTCATTCTCTTCCCCTCCCTGATCCCATAAACACACAGTGTCAAAAACATGGTCAGCTATACTTCAGCTGCCACTCAGCATGGATACTAGTTAGGAATCGATGTAGAAAAAAAGATTAGGGAGACCTCCAATGGTGATTCTGGAGGTGGGGGTGCAGAATAATACCCTTCCCACTAGAGTAATGATGCTTGAAAATCTCCTGGGAAATGTCTTATTTTGGGCTTTGTCAACTTAATCAAATGCAAATATTTTCGGATAGTGACATTTTAAGTCATTAAGTTACTCAGGCTCTACTAAGAGTATGTTCTTTCTAAAATCAGGTTTTCTCAAGATATAGAAAGCATGCGGGATCCCCATAAAAGCTAAGGAGAAGGACTATGGAAAAATTATGGAAACCATGTGGTTCTCCTATATATACACCCCAGTTATGTCTACTACCCTTCTTTCTCTCATATACATCTCAAGTGACAGGAAGACATATATTTAAGAAGTTAACATCCTATGAGGAGAATGTGGTTTAACATGCTGATAGCTCATGATTAATTCCCTTCTGCCCAAATGAAAATGGATGGCTATAACCTTGATACCCCTAAGTCATTAGGGCAATATTAAGAACTCTCTCTAAAAGCTTCATTTAGATTTACTCACATTTGTTAAAAAGGATAAAACACTAAAAAGGAATCCCAATTGTGTGCAGATGAAAAAAATCAATACAGGTTTACAAAATATGAAGTCAAAATTACACATAAAAGGGTCTCTCCAGGACCAAGTTTTTAAAGATAAATATATACTTGACAAGAAGAGTATTCAGATACTTATCAAGTAATAGTTGCAGTTTGCACAGAGGGTAGGAAAATTAAGACAGTATGGGCCAAGGACTTAAACCTTCTGATTTACAATACAGCATCACTGAATTAATAAAAACCTGATACAATTTTAGTATTTCAGAGGCTTCAACAAAAAGGCAATAAGCAACTAAAACAGGTGAGGGATTTTTTTTAGAGGCTGAAAAATTGTAAACACTTTTCCCTAGAATAACTGCCAGAGCACAAAGCATGTAAGTGTTGAGCTCTTTGAAAAAGATGCCTAAAGGCCTTTTCATCGCTCTGTGGGAGCTATATTTGACTAAATACCACTCTAGCCCCCAGTTTTTTAAACAACTACCACCTACACAATTCTCTTTCCCCGAAACAATTACCCTTTCTCCTTTCCTGGCACTAATCTTGAGTGTCTGTGGTATATAGTTCAGGGATAAAAGCTATCCAGCTCTGCAGTTAAAGTCGGTATTTCACCAGAGAAAGGAACCTAGGGACAAACAGATAAGAGAAGTCAGTGTCCTTATCTGCAGTGGGAAGTCTTGTAAAGCCAGAGATTTCACAAAAGTGACAGTCCCACACAGTTCTATCCTTTGAGGACACAGCCCAAGAGCTTCTAGTATAAAAATAGACACACGCATCTATTCCTACAGTTACAGGCCAAGCACCTCCAAAGGCTGATTGATTCATAACTACCAAGGAAATGGAAAAAGGCAATTTGAGAGCTGAGATTTAAGGTGTTCCCCTCAGAAGTTGTGGTCAGTAGTAATAAAGGGCCCCCCTTTTCTACTATATTCTTCACTCTCTGCTTGAATAAAATCTGCCTGAGGGTACAGACCAGGACTTATTCATTGCTTAGGGCCTGAAACCAAATAGGTGACCAATAAATCAACTAATGATTAGAAAGTTCAACCTCTGCCCCAATACTTCTCTTAGTTGCCAGATTCCCACGACCCCCTTTCACCCAATGGAAGAGAGAGATGTCTACTGGTAGCATTGCTTTGAGGCAACTTCATAATACTTGCCATTACGCTTTCATGTTTGCCTCTGAAAAAAGAAATGATTCTAAAAGACTAAGGAGGGAACCATGTTCAGATGCCCTTCCCTTCATAGAACCATGGGATAATGGCAGGACCTCACAGGACAATTGGTGTATAGTAATATCCAAAAAGGATCAATCCTGGACACTGGAGCTCTAAGACTTGGCACAAATCCATGGAAGCCACAGTGGAACTTACCTTCAAGGAATTGTGCTGACTTGGACAAGGAGTATGCCAGTGGTGATAAGTATAAACCAAAGATAAAAGAGTACTCTCTACAAGTCCTGTTCTGTACTAATTTCCAGAATGATTGCACAATGCAGGAGGTAGAGAGCTAGGAGAAAGCACAAAGAATAAATGAGACTGAGTTTCTAATCAGCCTAATAAATTAGGGGCTCAGGGTAGATTAAACTTGATTTAAAGGAATATATAAAATATTTCTTGTATATCTGAATTTATGATGTAAAATGTATACTCACTATACTACCTTGCCTAGTCCCTACCACCACCACCAGAAATTCAGACTCATCGAGTATCTAAAAAATAGAAGTTTCATGCCCTTAGGAGTTCAAAAAGATGCCTCATTCATCTTAAGCAAATTCATAGAGAAAAATATTGAGCTCTAAAAAGTAGTCACATCAGCCAGGTGAAATCAGAATCATGAATAGGCAGGTATAATGTGGGTCTTTCTCAATCTTTACCAGTGTGGCTTATGCTTTAGAATTATAGTCACAAATGTCTCACTTCAGTACCAAGGCAGGGGAGTAAATACAACGGATTTCTCCAACTGGGCATTAGACGAAAATAGCTGGATTAGCTGAGGTTCTCCTGAGGTAGGGCTGATTATAAAACACCCAGCTGGGGGACTATGCAGACTTTATAGAATCACCTGCATGTTAGCTGTACTTCTGGGTCTGCTAAAGGAATCACAGGCAGTCAAATTAACACATGTATCACAGTTTGCTCCAAGGAATTCCCAAGCTTTCAGCACAGCCTGATTAGTATTAACAATAAACCAAGGGAAAGAGGGATTAAGGGATAAACTATTCAGTCATCAAGGTATCAATTAAATCAGTTCAATAGTGATTAAGCCTTAGCTTATGTTGTTCCCTGCCTGAAACACCCTTCCCCCTCCCTCTGGCTATCCTTATTTTTCAAACCTAGCTCTAGCCCTATCTTCTATGTGAATTCTTAACTGCTGTTTGAGGTTGTGCTACCCAATCAAAGCCTTGCATAAATTCCATATTCTATAAGTCACTAATTGCTTCACCCATGTTAAATATGATTTCCTAACTACACAGAAAGCTCTTTGATCACAAGAACTGATACTTTTATTTCTTTCGTCGTCCCTTTAATCAGTACCCATTAAACTAATGGATTTCATGGATAACTAAACTCCCTACAAAAAGACTCTGGAGATCTCACAAAAGGTTGCAAATTTGTTTATTTGGCCAAATAAGTATATTTTTTAAACTAGCAAATGTCTACTTTGTATAAAGGTGCACCAGGTAACAAGGGGTAATAAGGACGAACTTTCCTCCGAAACAATTAGCGAACCTGGCATAAATCTTTTAGAAGTATGAGAAGGAATTAGAAAACTAAAAGCATGACAAAATACTGTGGAGCCAAGATAAAAAATAAGGAAACCAAGACAGGTTATCTGGATCTTTCGTTCTGGACTAGGCCCCTAAGAGGCTAAATAAACAATTATTTTGAAAGTCTGATGAGGTTAGGGGAGAAAAACTGAAGTCAAGATTCTATGGCAGGGGGAGTAGGTTGGACCTACAAGTGTTTATGTCCTAGAAATAAGGATAGACTGAAATTATACCAGTTCTCAGGGACTAGGCCTTTCAATCAGTGAAATTTGATTAAGATGATCCAATACTGTGAGTTCCCACAGTCATCATCTGCCAGTTTAGAAAAGGGGTAAGGGTAATCTTTCCTTTGAAAACATAATGTCATATTAGGGCTCAAATTCTTTCTATAATTTTTATACACAATATCCAACACTAAATAAAAGAATGATAACACAAACCAGGGCATAAGACAACATGATAAAAAAAAGGAAAAAATAAATCAGAAAATAAACATAATAAAGATATCAGACATGGATTTTTAAATACCAAGTGACAAGTATACTTAAGAAAATATTATGAATATTTGGAGAAAACTGAACCTATAAAAAGTTCTAGAACTAAGAATTCAATTGATGATTTTTGTTTTGTTTTGTTTTGAGATGGAGCTTTGCTCTTTTGCCCAGGTTGGAGTGAAGTGGCGTGATCTCGGCTCACTGCAACCTCTGCCCCCCGGGATCAGGCAATTTTCCTGCCTTAACCTCCCAAGTAGCTGGGATTATAGGCACCTGCCACCAAACCTGCCTAATTTTTGTATTTTTATTAGAGATGGTGTTTCACCGTGTTGACCAGGCTGATCTCGAACTCCTGACCTCAGGTGATCCACCCACCTCAGCCTCCCAAAATGCTGGGATTACAGGCATGAGCCACTGCGTCTGGTCTCAGTTGATGATTTTAACAGCAAATTAAATATACCAGAAGAGAAATTCAGTGAACTGGAAAATAGGTCAGAAAATAAGTCTCAAAACAGGAAGGGAGAAAGAGAGAAGAGAAGCAATATCTGAGAACATGATAACTGAATTTTCTAAAATTGGAGAAAGAAATCAAATGAAAGATGGAACCAAGGAAAAGATGAAGCCCAAATAGTAAATATAATAATAAAACCACACATAAGAACATCATAGTAAACGTGATAAAATACAAAGAAATCAGAATATTAAAAACCACTAAATGAACATATACTATAAAATAGTTAAAATGGTTAATTTTAGCTCCATAAAAACAAGAAATAAGAAAATATATTAATAAAGATACATTATATTCAAAGTATCAATAATTAGTCCAACTGCTTACCTCAACAGAGACAAAAGAATTCAGAAATAAATTCAACGAAAACCACAAAGTGCTGAAAGAAAATAACTGTCAACCTAAAACACTATAACAGGAAAAAAGGGATTACTAAAGAATGAGACTTAACAAAAAAGACATTTTATGTAAAAAACAAAACCAGTGTAATTTTTCACCATCTAGACTCACATTCATAGAAATAGTAAAAGGGTGCTGTTAGGGAAGAAGGAAAATAATACCAGATGCAAACAAGGAAATGTAGCAAGCCAGAAAGAGACAGGAAAGCATAAATACATAGGTAAATCAAGATGACTATTGATGCTAAACAATACCAATTACACTGTCTTACGGAGTTTAAAATATATAGAGATTCAAAATACACAATTACAACATCATAGACATTGAAAAGAGTTAAAATGGAATTACTGTGTTTAAAGACAGGAAAAAGTCAAGGATTCATGCTGTAGTATCTAGGGTATCCACTAAAATAATAATAAAAGAGTATGTAGTTACCATGCTAATGCAAAGTGAAAAATAACTAAAATCAAGTCAATCATTAAAAAGACAAGAAAGAGAACAAAATAATTTAGAAAAAATGGAAGCTGAATGAAGGATTAGGCAATATAGTGGAATTAACTCAAATATATTACTAATTACAATGCATATAAACAACATACACTAATGAAATGATTGACTAAATAAAACACAGATATATATATATACTTCTTACAGAGATACATATGAAATATAAGAATTCAGTAAGCTGAAGGTTAAAGGATGAGAATAATATAAAATGTACACCAAAATCAAAAGATGGTGTAGCTATACTAATATTGAAGTAAACTATTAAGGAGATAAATAATGCTAAGAACAGACAGGAAAGCTTCTTAAAAATAAAGTGGTCATTCCAATTGGAAGATTAAAATATTCTAAATTTATATGAACATAACAATGTAACTTTGAAATATCTAAAAGAAAATTTGATAGGATTGAAAATACAAATAGACAAATCAACCACCCTGGGAAAGTTTAACACTATTTTCTTAGTAATTGATAGAATAGGAAAATAGAAAAACAAACTAAAATATACAAATTTAAATAAAGCAATTAAAACATTAAATTAGATACAATCGACATGTAGAGAATGGCATATCTAATTGAAGGGAAAATCTTTTGCAAGTATACAAAGGAACTATACTAAAATTGACTAAAAAGCTCAAAATTACACAGAGAATATTCCCTTCAAACATTGAAATTAATCTAGAAAATGTATACCAAAGTGTAAATTAAATATCCTCACATAGTTTTAAACTAAGCAACACAGTTCAAAATAACTATACATCAAAAAATCACAATAACATTTTAAAATATTTTGAGCTAGAGGTCTGGTACCAAACTGGTGACATGGAAGCAAGCTGGCTTCATTCCCTCCCCAACAGAAAACCCCAAACAAATATGCCTCACCAAGATTATCACCAGCAATATTCCAGCACTCAAATATGAGAATGAGAGTTCCCAGGGCCATAGAAAATTTAAAAACTCTGAACAGACAATAAGAGAAACATATTTTCATATCCACAATGCTCTTTGCTCCCATTCTACCCCTCATCGAGAATGCAGAAAATGTCCCCCCAACTCATGTTTTCTATACTGGAAAAAGTAACATAAAGGTGGACATGGGCTTCCTTTCGGACCTATCTATCCCTGCCTCAACCCTAGGGAAGAACTGCAAGTGCCTAAAGGGAGAGATATATCTGAAGACAGAGACAATGACGAGAGAAAGAACTACCATCCCCAGCCCTGGAACCTCTGCTCTGTAACTCACATAAAGGGGATGCCAAATTAGAGTGACTGTTCGGCAGCACCACATGGTAGGAGGTCTTGTGGATGCATATCCACAAGAAACAACAGCAAACAGGGAAACATGGCATCCACAAACAGACAAAGCAAGAAACCAGTGACTGACACTCATAAGTTAGCAATATGTGAACTCTCTGATCAAGAGTTCAAAATAGCACTTTTAAGGAAACTCAGTGAACTCCAAGATAATACAGAAAACCAAAGTAGAAATTTATCACAGAAATTTAACAAAGAGATTGAAATATTAAAAAAAAAAAAAAAAAAAAAAAAAAAAA
>NW_016813178.1:41305-46404 GCF_001698545.2 Rhinopithecus bieti
AGGAAGAGAGGAAGGAAAGAAGGAAGGAAGGAAGGAAGGAAGGAAGGAAGGAAGGAAGGAAGGAAGGAAGGAAGGAAGGGAAAAGGAAGGAAGGAAGGAAGGAAGGAAGGAAGGAAGGAAGGAAGGAAGGAAGGAAGGAAGGCAGGCAGGCAGGCAGGCAGGCAGGCAGGCAGGCAGGCTCAAACAACCAAAAAACAATAAAACAACATGGTAGTAGTAAGTCTTTATCAACAATAACACTGAATGTCAACAGACTCAATTCTCTAAAAGTCATAGAGTGGCTGAATGGATAAAGAAAATATATACAACTATATGCTGCCTATAAGAATCCTTTCCCTGTAAGGTCACACATAGGCTGAAAGTGAAGAGGTGGAAAGTTATTCCACACAATTGGAAACCAATCAAAAGTGGGAGTAGATGTACTTATGGCAGATAAAATAGACTATACGCTAAAGAGTATAAAAAAGACAAAGAATGTCACTACATAATGATAAATGGGTCAATTCAGAGAGAATTTAACAATTATAAATATCTATGCATCAACATCAGAGTTATCAACTGTATAAAGCAAATATTAATAGAACTAGGAGGAGAGAGAGTATGATAAAACAATAATAGGGAACTGAAACATCTTACTCTCAGTAACAGACCAATCACTGAGACAGAAAATCAACAAAGAAACACGGAGCTAATCTACACACTAGACCAAATAGTCTTAACTGACATTTATAGAACATTCTAACCTACTGCTCCAGAATATATATTATTTTCATCAGCACATAAAACATTCTCCAGAATAGACCATATGTTAGGCCACAAAACAAGTCTCAACAGATTCAAATGAATAGAAATCACATCAGGTATCTTTTTAGACCACAATGGAATAAAACTAGAAATCAATAATAAAAGAAACCACAGAGAATACACAAACACATGGAAATTAAACAATATGTTTTTGAATGACTAATTATTCAATGGAGAAATTAAGAAGATAATTTTAAAATTTATTGTAACAAAAATGGAAATGCAACATATCAAAAACTGACATACGGCAAAAGTAGTACTAAGAGAGAAATACACAGCAATAAACATCTATATCAAAGAAAAAAATCAAACAAAGAACCCCATAATGCACCTCAGGGAACTAGTTAACTGAGAACAGACCAAATCCAAAATTAGTAGAAGGAAATACATAATAAATATTGGAGCAGAAATAAATAAAATTGAGACAAAAAAAACAGAATATCAATGAAATAAAAAGTTGTTTTGGGAAAGACAAAATTGCCAAATCTTTAATTTGGGTAGATTAATGAATAAAAAAGAGAAAAGACCCTAATATATAAAACCATAAACAAAAACAGCTGAGACCACAGAAATACAAAGAAATATTAGAGACTATTATGAACCACTGTAAGTCAACAAATTGAAAACCCTAGGAGAAATGGATACATTCCTGGACACATAAAACCTATCAAAATTGAACAATAAAGACAATGAAAACCTCAACAAACTCATAATAAGTAAGGAGACTGAAACTGTAATAAAAAGTTTCCCATGAAAGCAAATACAAAATGGCTGACTATATGCAGCTAGTATTCACTTCTTCCATGGAAAGGAGCAAAATAGCAAGGAGATACTCACACTTTGAATATATCATCTAAGAGAGAAAACTGGGATTCAACAGCGAAGTGATAGGAAGTACTGAAGGCTAAGAAGTAGACAAAAGTGAAGCACCCTATTTGGCTGGGAATGGCTGGAGCCAAGTGAAGCTCTTAGTGCAGTGTAAGGATAAGTGACAGCTGCTCAGGGTTCTACATTCCCATCATGGACTTGTATAGTCCAAGCTATGAGAGAGCCCCTTGACCTATGCAGGCCACAAGACTAACATAGGGAACTGCCTAAGGATTATATAGAGGCATGCTGTAGAGAGGGAACTCACACTGAGGCCAACACACTTCTGAGCCCTGAGAAACTACAGCTTGGCACCATTCTGAGAGCCAAGCACCCAAAGGACTGCATTCTGCCCCAGAGCTGATGCTGCCACTGCTGCAACCAGGCCATTGAGGGATAGGGAAGGCCAGGCACCTTCATGCATCCCAAGGACAAATCCCATCACCACTGCAATATGAGACTGAAGCAAAAGCAAACAGCACTCCTCACAACCATATATATATAGTGCTCCCACTAACAGTGACCCTTCCCTCCCCAGTAACACTCACACAGTTGGTGCCATTCTGAGAACCCAGCTTCCAAAGATCTACATCCTGCCATAGGGCTGAGGCTAACACAGCTGCTGCCACCAACAAAGGAGAAAGAGGAGGGGGTGAACACTTTTGTGCACCTTGAGGACAAATCCCACTTGCACTGCTGTGTGCTGCCATGAGACCAACGTGTGAGAAAACCACACTTGCCACAACTACCTGCCTACCCTGCACACACTGAGAGTAGCCCTGCCCTCCCAAATGGCAAGCTCAAACTACACTCACTACTACACATACCTGAGCATCCCATCAACAACCTAGAAACCACCCTGCCACTGCCTATCACAGCCAGTGCCTGAATGTACTACCAAGGGGCCTGAGGACGGATCTGCCATCCCAGTCCCCTTTCCCCACTATATAAGTAAACTGTCCAGGGGCCTGGGGATTCCCCAGCCCAGTCCACCACAGTTGGCAATTCAACATTCTTGCCAAGGTCTGAGTTTGGGTTGAGACAACATGCTGGTACCACCACAGTTGGAATCCACCCAAACCTACCACCAGCACACAAGGGTACTAGCATACCCAACCTGCTAAGGCCACCACCAAAACCAGTACACAATCCTTGGATTCTAATGGGTTGCTACATGACCACTACCGCAATCATCCACATCACACCTGCTGTGGAGAAACCCCAGAAATCACCGACATGCCAAGACCAACACTGTAAATACTGGCACCCAAGAAAGTCACATGTAAGACCAAGACTCACCCTGCCAGGACCCACTAACATGAGTGTCATTATAAGCCACCCTCTCATCAAAGAACAGGCATATTGAGCCTACTGTTGCCACCACTGGGGCCCAAAGACTGTCCTACCTGGCATCCTAAACTTTACCATAGTCTTTACTAATAACTGCACCCTAAGACACCAAAGAAACAAAAAATAATACTGATGCTATTTAGAGCCAAAAAAACATACAGATATTATACCACTACACATAGCCCAAATAAAAGCCAAAGCACCATATCTATCTATAACTGTTTATATATCTATATCTACCTATCTATATGTGTATGTGTGTATGTATATACACACACACACATATGTATCTTCAGGAAAAAGTCCTCTCTTATGAAAGTAAATTCAAAAAATTAGAAGAAGCAACTGTCACACCAGATTCTCAGATACAAAGGTAAG
Source organism: Rhinopithecus bieti (assembly GCF_001698545.2). Classification (NCBI taxonomy): domain Eukaryota; kingdom Metazoa; phylum Chordata; class Mammalia; order Primates; family Cercopithecidae; genus Rhinopithecus; species Rhinopithecus bieti. The sequence goes on from NW_016813178.1 coordinate 44,705, forward strand.
GCAAGAGGAAATGTGAACAAGCAAGGAAAATATTACACTCCAATGGAAAACAATAATTTTCTAGCAATGGATCAAAATGAAAAATAAATTTAAAAAATCTCAGATAAAGAAGTCAAAATACTGATTTGATTTTATTTTCATTTTTTTAATTTTAATTTTTGTAGGTACATAGTAGGTGTAAATATTTTAAAATGCATGAGATTTTGGATACAGATATATAATGTATAATAATCACATCATGAAATATGGGGCATCCATCCCCTGAAGCATTTATCCTTTGTGTTATAAACAATCAAATTATACTATTTTAGTCATTTTTGAATGTAAAATTAAATTACTATTGACTATAGTTGCCCTGTAGTGCTATCTAAAATTAGGCCTTTTTTGTTCAGGCTATTTTTTGTACCAATTAACCATCCCCGACTCCCACCAACCCACTCCCACAACTCTTCCCAGCATCTGGTAACCATCCTTCTACTCTCTATCTCCATGGCTTCAATTGTTATAATTGTTAGATACCACAAATTAAGTGAGAACATGCAATGTTTTTTTTCTGTGCCTGGCTGATTTCACTTAACATAATGAATTCCAGTTCCATCCATGTTGCTGCAAATGACTGAAACTCATTCATTTTTCTAGTTAAATAGTATTCCATTGGGTATAAGTACCACTTTTTATTTATCCATTCATCTATTGACGGACACTTAAGGTTGCTCTAAGTCATACCTATTGTGAACAGTGCAGCAATAAACATGGGAGTGCAGATATCTCTTAGATATATTCAGTTCCTTTCCTTTGAGTGCATACCCAGCAGTGGAATTGCTGGATCATACAGTACGTCTATGCCTAGTTTTTTGAGGAATCTCCAAACCTTTTTCCATGTGGTTGCACTACCTGACATCACCACTAAGAGTGTATGAGAGTTCCCTTTCCTCCACATCCTCGTCAGCACTTATTATTGTCTGTATTTTGGCTATAAGCCATTTTAACTGGAGTGAGATGACACTTCATTGTAGTTCTGATTTGCATTTCTCTGATAATCAATGATATTGAGCACCTTTTCATATGCCTGTTTGCCATTTGTATGTCTTCTTTTGAGAAATGTCTATTCAAATCTCTTGCCCATTATTTGAATTATCTGATTTATTTCTATAGAGTTGTTTGAGCTCCTTGTATATTCTGGTTATTAATCCTTGTCAGATGGGTAGTTTGCAAATGTTTTACCTCATTCTATGGGTTATCTCTTCTCTTTGCTGATTGTTTCATTTGCTGTACAGATGCTTTTAACTTGATAAAATCCCATTTGTCCATTTTTGCTTTTCTTTCCTGTGCTTGTGGAATATTACTTAAAAAATCATTGTTTAGACCAATGTCCTGGAGAGTTTCCATAATGTTTTCTTGTAGCAGTTTCATAGTTTGTGGTCTTAGATTTAAGTCTTTAATTCATTTTTACTTTTGTACATGGTGAGAGATAGGGGTCTACTTTCATTCTTCTGCATATAAATATCCAGTTTTCCCAGTATCATTGAATGAAGAGACTGTATTTTCTGCGATAAATGTTCTTTACCAATTCTGTGAAGAAAGTCATTGGTAGCTTAATGGGGATGGCATTGAATCTATAAATTACCTTGGGCAGTATGGCCATTTTCATGATATTGATTCTTCCTATCCATGAGCATGGTATGTTCTTCCATTTGTTA
>NW_016813178.1:46483-54062 GCF_001698545.2 Rhinopithecus bieti
AGGGTGTGGTGAAATAGGAACACTTTTACACTGTTGGTGGGACTGCAAACTAGTTCAACCACTGTGGAAAACAGTGTGGCAATTCCTCAAGGATCTAGAACTAGAAATACCATTTGACCCAGCCATCCCATTACTGGGTATATACCCAAAGGATTATAAATCATGCTGCTATAAAGACACATGCACACGTATGTTTATTGCGGCACTATTCACAATAGCAAAGACTTGGATCAACCCAAATGTCCATCAGTGACAGACTGGATTAAGAAAATGTGGCACATATACACCATGGAATACTACGCAGCCACAAAAAAAGATGCGTTCGTGTCCTTTGTAGGGACATGGATGCAGCTGGAAACCATCATTCCCAGCAAACTATCACAAAAACAGAAAACCAAACACCGCATGTTCTCACTCATAGGTGGGAATTGAACAATGAGAACACTTGGACACAGGAAGGGGAACATCACACACCGGGGCCCATTGTGGGGAGGGGGTAGTGGGGAGGGATAGCATTAGGAGACATACCTAATGTAAATGACAAGCTAATGGGTGCAGCACACCAACATGGCACATGTATACATATGTAACAAACCTGCACATTGTGCACATGTACCCTAGAACTTGAAGTATAATATTAAAAAAAAATGTTCTTTATACCTTTGTCAAAACTTGATTTACTGTAGGTGCCTAGGTTTCTTTCTGGTTTCTCTATTCTGTTCCATTGGTCTATGTATCTGTTTTATCCAGTACCATGCTATCTTGGTTACTATAGCTCTGTAGTATAATTTAAAGTCAGGTAATGTAATTCCTCCAGTGTTGTCCTTTTTGCTTAGAATAGCTTTGGCTATTCTGGGTTCCATAATGATTTTAGGACTGTTCTTTTCTATTTCTGTCAAGAATGTCATTGGTATTTTAATAGGGATTGCACTGAATCTGTAGATTTCTTTGGGCAATATGGACATTTTAACAATATTGATTCTTTCAATGCATGAACATGAAATATCTTTCCAATTTTTGGTATCTGCTCTAATTTCATCAGTGTTTTATAGTTTTCATTACAGAGATATTTCACTTCTTTAATGAATTCCTAGGTATTTAATTGTATTTGTTGCCATTATATATAGGACTACATTTTTTCATTTCATTTCCGTTTGTTTATTGTTAGCATATAGAAATACTACTAAGTTTTATATGTTCGTTTTGTATCCTGCAACTTTACAGAATTTGTTTATCACTTCCAATCATTTTTTGGTGAGATCTTTAGGTTTTTCCACATATAAGATCATATTATTTGCAAACAAGGATAATTTGATTTCTTCCTTTCCAATGTGAATGCCTACTATATATTTCTTTTCTCTTATTGTTCTAGATAGGACTTCTGGTATATTGTTGAATACCAATGGTGAAAATGAGCATCCCTGTCATTTTCCAGATGTTAAAGTTTTCAGTTCTTCTCTACTCAAAATTATATTAGCTGTGGGTCTGTCATATGTTGTTTTTATTACGTTGAGGCATGTTACTTCTATACCCTGTTTTTTAGGGTTTCATCAAAAGAGATGTTGAATTTATAAAATGCTTTTAGAATCAATTGAAATGATCACGCAGATTTGTCCTTCATTTTGTTGATATATCACATTGATTAATTTGTGTACACTGAACCATCTTTACATCCCAGGGATAAATACTTGTTGAATTTGGTTTGAGAATAGTTTTCTGAAAATTTTTGAATCAGTGTTCATCATTGATATTGTACTGTAGCTTTCTTTTCTTTGTCTTTAACGGGTTTTGGTATCAGGGTAATATTGGCCTCATAGAATGAGTTTGGAAAGATTCCCTCCTCTATTTTTCAGAATACTTCAAGAAGGATTAGTAATAGTTCTTCTTTATATGTTTGGTACAATTCAGAAGTGAAGCCATTGGTTCCCAGGCTTTTCCTTACTTGGAGACCTTTATTATGGCTTTTATCTCATTACTTGTCTGTTAGAGTTTTTGATTTCTTCATAGTTTAGCCTTGGTAGTTTGTAAGTGTTTAGAAATTTGTCTATTTCTTCTAGATTTTCCAATTTATTGGCACATAGTTGCTTGCAGTAGCCACTAATTGTGCTTTGAATTTCAGCAATATCTGTTGTAATGTTTCATTTTTCATCTCTGATTTTATTTATTTACGTATTTTCTCTTTTTTCCTTAGTGTGGGTAAAGGTTTGTTGATTTAACTTTTCAAAAAAGATAGCTTCTTGTTTCATTGATTATTTGTATTGTTTTTTTAATTACATTTATCTCTGCTCTGACTCTGATCTTATTTCTTTTTCTGCTAATAATTTTGGGTTTGCTTTGCTTTTCCTTTTCTTGTTCTTTAAGATGCATTCTTAGGTTGTTTATTTTACGTTATTCCTTTTTGATGTAGGTTCCTATACCTAAAACCTTCCCTCTGTGTACTGTTTTAGCTGAATACAACAGGTTTTTGTATGTTGTGATTCCATTATCATTGGTTTTAATAAATTTTTCAATTTTCTTCTTAATTTCTTCATTGACCCACTGGTCATTCAAGAGTATATTGTTTAATTTCCATGTATTTGTACAGTTTCTAAACTTCTTCTTGTAATAGATTTCTTGTTTTGTTCCATTGTGGTCATAGAAAATGCTTGATGTTATTTCCATATTTCAGAATGTTTTAAGAATTGTTTTGGCCGGGTGTGGTGGCTCACACCTGTAATCCCAGCACTTTGAGAGGCCGAGGCGGGTAGATCACGAGGTCAGGAGATCGAGACCATCCTGGCTAACATGATGAAACCCCGTATCTACTAAAAATACAAAAAATTAGCCAGGCGTGGTGGTGGGTGCCTGTAGTCCCAGCTACTTGGGAGGCTGAGGCAGGAGAACGGCGTGAACCTGAGAGATGGAGCTTGCAGTGAGCAGAGATGGTGCCACTGCACTCCAGCCTGGGTGACAGAGCAAGACTCGGTCTCAAAAAAAAAAAAAAAAAAAAAAAAAAAGAAGAATTGTTTTGTGGCCAAACCTAGGTTCTATCCTTGAGAATAATCCATGTTCTGAGAAAAAGAATGTCTATGCTGCAACTTTTAAATGAACTATTCTGTAAATATATATTAGGTCCACTTGGTCTACAGTTAAGATTAAGTGTGATGTTTCGTTTTAATTTACTGTTCACAATATTTGTCTAACACTGAAAGTAGGGTGTTGACGTTTCCAGCTATTTGTTGCATTGGAGTGTATCTCTCTCTTTAGCTGTAATAATATTTGCTCTATATGTCTGGGTGCTCCAGTGTTGGGTACACATATATTTAAAATTGTCATAGCTTCTTGCCGAATTCACCTTTTCTCATTTTATGTTAATCTTTTTTGTCTCTTATAGTTTTTGTCTTGAAATCAATTTTGATAAAAGTATAGAAACTCTTTCGTTTTGGTTTCCATTGGAATGAAAGATCCATTTTGATCTCTTTATTTTCAGTCTATGTATGTCTTTATAGGTGAAGTGAGTATCTTGTAGGCAATAGATTAATAGGTCTTCTTTTTAAAAAAATTCTGAGGCCAGGTGAGGTGGCTCACGCCTGTAATCCCAGCACTTTGGGAGGTCGAGGCATATGGATCAAGAGGCCAGGAGATTGAGACCATCCTGGCTAACACAGTGAAACCCCATCTCTACTGAAAATACAAAAAATTAGCTGGACGTGGTGGCGGGCGCCTGTCGTCCCAGCCACTCAGGAGGCTGAGGCAGGAGAATGGCGTGAACCTGGGAGGCAAAGCTTGCAGTGAGCTGACATCGTGCCACTGCACTCCAGCCTGGGCAACAGAGCGAGATTCCATCTCAAAAAACAAACAAACAAACAAATTCTGCCACCATATGTCTTTTGATTGGAGAGTTTTGTCCATTTACATTCAATGTTATTATTAATATGTAAGTATTTACTCCTGCCATTTTATCATTCATTTTCTGGCTGTTTTGTTGTATTCTCTTCCACATTCTTTCCTTCCTGTCTTCCTTTTAGTGAAGGTGGTTTTTTTTCTGGTGATATGATTTAGTTTCTTGCTATTTATTTTCTGCGTCACCATTGTCTGTTTTTTAATTTGAAATTACCATGAGGCTTTAAGTAGTATTTTACAAACAATTATTTTAAGCTGATAACTTAGCATTGTTTTCATAGACAAACAAGCAAAAAATAAAAAACTAATAAAGACTTTAAGCCTTAACTTCATCCTCGATATTTTAAAATTTTCTTGTGACTATTTATATCTAATTATACTATGTATTGAAGAGTTGTTGTAGTTATTATTTTTATTCGTTTATAGCTTAGTCTCTCTACTTAAGATACTTACACACCACAGTTACAGCATCATAATATTCTGTGTTGTACTGTGTACTTATTATGTCACTTTTGCACCTTCAGATAATTACTTATTACTCATAAATGTCCTTTGCATACTAATTAAAATACTCCTTTTAGCATTTCTTGTAAGACATATCTGATGTTGATGAAATCCCACAGCTTTCGTTTGTCTGGGAAAGTCCAGATACTCTAAATCATTACTCTCAAGTCCAGACTTCCACAGATCTCTAGAGCAGGTGTACAATGCTTCCAGTCTCTTTGCTGAAGCATAGCAAGAATGACTGTACTCCAGTTCTGAATAAGTTCCTCATCTCCATCTGAGACCTCCTCAGCCTAGACTTCATTGTCCATAGCAGTATCAGCATTTTCGTCACAACAATTTAACAAGTCTCTAGGAAGTTTCAAACTCTCCTTCATCTTCCTGTCTTCTTCCGAGCCCCTCACACTCTTCCTACCTTTGCCTGTTACCCAGTTCAAATGTTGCTTCCACTTTTTTGGGTATCTTTATAAGAATACTCCCCTCCCAGTACCAACTTTCTGTTTTAGGTTGTTCTTGCCCTACTTATAGAGAACTATTTGGGATAAGGTAATTTATAAAATTGGCTCCCAATTACACAGGCTTTACAGGAAGCATGACTGGGGGGGCCTCAGGAAGCTTACAATCATGGTGGATGGCAAAGGGGAAGCGGGCACATCCTACATGGCTGTAGCAGAAGGAAGAAAGCAAAGCAGGAGTTGCTACATACTTTAAAATACACAGGTCCCAAGAGAACTCACTCACTATCATGAGAAGAGCAAGAAGAAAATCTGCCCTCATGATCCAATCACCTCCCTCCAGCTCCTCCCTCCAACATTAGTTATTACAATTTGACATGAGATTTGGGCAAGACACAAATCCAAACCATATCACACATCAATAATAAACCCTGAATATGAATGGATTAAGTTCTCCACTTAAAAGATATATATTGGCTGAATGGATAAGAAAACATGATCCAATGATACTCTGACTACAAGAAATGCACCTTATTTGCAAAGATATATTCATAGACTGAAAGTAAAAAGATTAAAAAATTCCATGCAAATGGAAACCACAGGGAAACAGGAATAGGTATACTTATATCAGATTAAATAGACTTTAAGTCGAGTATAGTAAAAAAAAATAAGACAAAGAAGATCATTATATAATAATAAATGGATAAATTTAGAGAGAGGATGAAACACTTTAAATATATATGAACCCAACTCTGGAGCACCCAGATACATAAGCAAATATTACTAAATATAAAGAGAGAGATAGGTTCCAATACAATAATAGTGGAGGACTTCCACACCCCACTCTCAGCATAGAGACAGATCATCTAGACAGAAAATGAGTAAGGAAACATTGCATTTAATGCCAGTGTTGCAGTGTATTCATTTTTTTCACCAGCACATGGAACATCTTCCAGGATAGACAATATGTTAATCCAGAAAACAAGTCTCAACAAATATTTTAAAAATAAAAATCATTTCAAGTTTCTTTTCAATTGAATAGAACTAGAAATCAATACCAAGAGGAAATTCAGAAACTATACAAAAACACAGATATTAAAAAACATGTTCCTGAATGACCACTGTGTCAATAAAAAATTAAGCTAGAAATTGAAAATTATTGAAAGTAATAAAATAGAAATACAACATACCAAATCTGTGGAATACAGTAATATCAGGGCTAATAGAGAAGTTTATAATAATAAATACTTACATCAAAAAAGTAGAAAGTTACAAATTGACAATCTAATAATGCACTTCAAGGAATTACAAAAGCAAGAACAAACCAAAAATGAAAACACAACATACCACAAACAAACCAAACTCAAAATTAGCAAAATAAATAAATAAATAAAAATCAGAGAAGAACTAAATGAAATACAGATGAAGAAAACAATACAAACAACAAAATGGTTAAGTTTTTTTCTTTGAAAGGATAAATAAAATTGATAAAACACTAACTAGACTAATGAAGAAAAGAAGAGAAAAGACTCCAATAAAAAATCAGAAATTATTTTGGACTTACACTACCCTTTAGAACAAATGTACCCAAGAGATATATACAGAACATTTCATGCAATAGCAGCAGAGTACACATTCTTCTCAAGTACACATTGAACATTATAAAGGACACATTATATGTTAGGCCACAAAACAAGCAAACGAACTTAAGATGATTGAAATTATATCAAATACCTTATTCCAACTACAATGATATAATACTAGATATCAATACCAGAAGGATAACTTGAAAATGTACAAACATGGAATTTAAACATCACACTCCTGAACAAGGAAGAAATCAAAATGGAAATTAAAAAAAAATTTGACATAATCCCAGCACTTTGGAAGGCCAAGGCGGGCAGATCACTTGAGGCCAGAATCTTGAGACCAGCCTGACCAACATGGTGAAAACCTGTCTCTACTAAAAATACAAAAAGTAGCTGGGCATGATGGCATACACCTATAGTCCCAGCTAGCCAGGAGGCTGAGGCATGAGAATTGCTTGAACCTGGGAGTTATGGGTTGCAGTGAGCTGAGATGACACCACTGCACTCCAGCCCGAATGACAGAGCGAAACTCTTGTCTCAAAAATAAAGGCAGGGAGAGGGGAAACAAAATGAAAATACAACATACCAAAACCTATCGAATACAGCAAAAACAGTTCTAAAGGGACATTATGATACAGGCTGACATGAAGAGAAAAGAAATGTCTCAAATAAACAACTTAATTCTGTAACTCAAGAAACTACAAAAAGACCAACTAAGTCCAAAGTTAGTAGTATGAAGAGAATAGTAAAGACAGGAACAGAAATAAATTAATTAGTGACTAGAAAAACAATAGAAAATATTAATGAAATTAAGAGTTGGTTTTATTGAAAAGGTAAACAAAATTGGCAAGCTTTTAGCTAGATAAAGAAAAAAGAAGACTCAAGTACGTGAAATAAGAAATAAAACAGGATAAATTGTAATTGATTTCATAGAAATATAGACAATATACAACATATTGGAAAACCTAGTAGAAATAAATTACTAGACAAATATAAGTATAACCATACTATATCACTAAGAAATACAAAAATCTGAATAGATCAATAATGAACAAGGAGACTGAATCAGCACTCAAAAATCTCCAAATAATGAAAATCTCAGGACCAGATGGCTTCACTGGTGAATTCTTCCAAACATTTAAAGATACA
>NW_016813178.1:57734-64122 GCF_001698545.2 Rhinopithecus bieti
TTAGGAGTTAGCTCTTCCTGTTGAATTGATCCCTTTACCATTATGTAATGGCCTTCTTTGTCTCTTTTGATCTTTGATGGTTTAAAGTCTGTTTTATCAGAGACTAGGATTGCAACCCCTGCTTTTTTTTGTTCTCCATTTGCTTGGTAGATCTTCCTCCATCCCTTTATTTTGAGCCTATGTGTGTCTCTGCATGTGAGATGGGTCTCCTGAATACAGCAAACTGATGGGTCTTGACTCTTTATCCAATTTGCCAGTCTGTGTCTTTTAATTGGACCATTTAGTCCATTTATATTTAAAGTTAATATTGTTATATGTGAACTTGATCCTGTCATTTTGATATTAACTGGTTATTTTGCTCATTAGTTGATGCAGTTTCTTCCTAGCATCAATGGTCTTTACATTTTGGCATGTTTTTGCAATGGCTGGTACCAGTTGTTCCTTTCCATGTTTAGTGCTTCCTTCAGGATCTCTTGTAGGGCAGGCCTGGTGGTGATTTCTTTAAGTTTCTTGTAGATTCTGGATATTAGACCTTTGTCAGATGGGTAGATTGCCAATATTTTCTCCCATTGTGTAGGCTGCCTGTTTGCTCTAATGATAGTTTCTTTAGCTGTGCAGAAGCTCTTTAGTTTAATTAGATCCCATTTGTCAATTTTGGCTTTTGTTGCAATTGCTTTTGATGATTTTATCATAAAATCTTTGCCCATGCCTATGTCTTGAATGCTATTGCATAGATTACCTTCTAGGGTTTTTATGGTTTTGAGTTTCACATTTAAGTCTTCAATCCATTGTCAGTTAATTTTTGTATAAGATGTAAGGAAAAGGTCCAGTTTCAGTCTTCTGCATATGACTAGCCAGTTTTCTCAGCACCATTTATTAAACAGGGAATCATTTCCCCATTTTTTTTGTCAGGTTTGCTGAAAATCAGATGGATGTAGATGTGTGGTCTTATTTCTGAGATCTCTATTCTGTTCCATTGGTCTAAATGTCTGTTTTGCTACCAGTACCACACTGTTTTGGTTACTGTAGCCTTGTAGTATAATTTGAAGTCCTGTAGTGTGATACCTCTAGTTTTGTGCTTTTTGCTTAGGATTGTCTTGGCTATAAGGGCTCTTTTTTGGTTCCACATGAATTTTATAGTAGTTTTTACTAACTCTGTGAAGAATGTCAATGGTAGTTTGATGGGAATAGCACTGAATCTATAAATTACTTAGGGTGGTATGCCCATTTTCACAATATTGATTCTTCTTATTCATGAGCATGGAATGTTCCTCCATCTGTCTGTGTCCTCTCTTACTTTCCTGAGCAGTGGTTTCTAGTTGTCCTTGAAGAGGTCCTTCACAGACTTTGTTAACATTATTCCTAGGTATTTTCTTTTCTTTACAGCAATTGTGAATGGAAGTTCATTCGTGATTTGACTCTCTGTTTGTCTAATATTCGTCTATTGGAATGCTTGTGATTTCTGCACATTGATTTTGTATGTTGAGACTGCTGAATTTGCTTATCAGCTTAAGGAGCTTTTGAACTGAGACGATGGGGTTTTCTAGATATAGGATCATGTTATTTGCCAAGAAAGATAATTTGACTTCCTCTCTTCCAATGTGAATACCCTTTATTTATTTCTCTTGCTTGATTGCCCTGGCCAGAACTTCCAATACTATGTTGAATAGGAGTAGTGAGAGAGGCATCCTTGTCCTGTGCCAGTTTTCAAAGAAAATGCTTCCACCTTTTGCCCATTCAGTATGATATTGGCTGTGGATGTGCCATAAGTTGTGAGATATGTTCAATCAATACCTACTTTATTTTGAGCTTTTAACATGAAGAGAAGCTGAATTTTATTGCAGGCCTTTTCTGTATCTATTGATATAATCATGTGATTTTTGTCATTGGTCCTGTTTATGTGATAAACTATGTTTATTGATTTGCATATGTTGAACCAGCCTTGCATTCCAGGACCAAACCAACTTGATCATGGTAGATAAGCTTTTTGATATGCTGCTGAATTCAGTTTGCCAGAATTTTACTGAGGATTTTAACACTGGTGTTCATCAGGGATATTGATCTAAAATTCTCTTTTTTTGTGTGTCTCTGCTAGGTGTGGGTATCAGGATGATGTTGGTCTCATAAAATGGGTTAGGGAGAAGTCCCTCCTTTTCAAAGGTTTGGGATAGTTTCAGAAGGAATGGTACCAGCTCCTCTTTGTACTTCTGGTAGAATTCAGCTGTAAATCCATGTGGTTTTGGGTGTTTTATGGTTGGTAGGCTATTTATTACTGCCTCAATTTCAGAAGTTGTTATTGATCTTTTCAAGGATTCGGCTTCTTCCTGGTTTAGTATTGGGAAGGTATATGTGTCCAGGAATTTATCCATTTCTTCTAGATTTCCTAGCTTATTTGTATAGAGGTGTTTATAGTATTCTCTGATGGTTGGTTGTTTTTCTTTGGGGTCAGTGGTGATATTCCCTTTATCATTTTTTATTGTGTCTATTTGATTTATCTCTCTTTTCCTCCTTACTAACATAGCTAGTGGTCTATTCATTGATTTTTTGGTAGGGTTTTTTTAATGTCTCTATCTCCTTTAGTTCCACTCTAATCTTAGTTATTACTTGTCTTCTGCTAGCTTTTGGATTTGTTTGCCCTTGTTTCTCTAGTTCTTTTAGTTGTTAGCTGTCAGTGTTAGGTGTCAATGTCAGATCTTTCTAGCTTTCTGATGTGGGCATTTAGTGTTATAAATTTCCCTCGTAACACTGCTTTAGCCACTCCAGAGATTCTGGTATGTTGTCTCTTTTTTCTCATTGGTTTCAACGAACTTCTTGATTTCTGCCTCAATTTCTTTATTTACCCAGGAGTCATTCAGAAACAGGTTGTTTAATTTCCATGAAGTTGTGTGGTTTTGAGTCAGTTTCTTAATCTTGAGTTCTAATTTGATTGCACTGTGGTCTGAGAGACTGTTATGATTTCAGTTTTTTTTTTTTTTTCTGTATTTGCTGAGGAGTGTTTTACTTCCAATTACATAACTGATTTTAAAGTAAGTGCCATGTAGCACTGAGAGGAATGTATATTCTGTTGTTTCGGGTGGAGAGTTCTGTAGATATTTATCAGGTCCTCTTGATCCAGAGCTGAGTCCAAGTCCTGAATATCCTTGTTACTTTTCTGTGTTGATGATCAGTCTAATATTGACAGTGGGGTGTTTAAGTCTCCCATTAATATTATGTGGGAGTCTAAGTCTATTTGTAGATCTTCAAGAACTTCTTTTATGAATCTGGGTGCTGCTATATTGGGTGCATCTATATTTAGGATAGTTAACTCTTCTTGTTGAATTGATCCCTTTACCATTATGTAATGCCCTTCTTTGTCTTTTTAAATTTTTGTTGGTTTAAAGTCTGTTTTGTCAGAAACTAGGCATGCAACCCCTGCTTTTTTCTACTTTCCATTTGCTTGGTAAATTTTCCTCCATCCCTTTATTTTGAGCCTATGCGTCTTTGCACATGAGATGGGCCTCTTGAATACAGCACACAGATGGGTCTTGATTATTTATCCAACTTGACAATTTGTGTCTTTTCATTGGTGCATTTAGCCCATTTACATTTAAGGTTAGTATTACTATGTGTGAATTTGACCCTGTCATCATGATGCTAGCTGGTTATTTTGCACACTAGTTGAGGCTATTTCTTCATAGTATCATTGATCTTTGTACTTCAGTGTGTTTTTGCAGTAGCTGGTACAAGTTTTTCCTTTCCATATTTATTGCTTCCTTCAGGAGCTCTTGCAAGGCAGTCCTGGTGGTGACAAATTACCCAGCATTTGCTTGTCTGGAAAGAATTTTATTTCTCCTTCACTTAAGAAGTTCAGTCTGGCTGGATATAAAATTCTGAGTTGAAAATTATTTTCTTTAACAATGTTGAATATTGGCCCCCACTCTCTTCTGGCTTGTAGGGCTTCTACTGAGAGGTCCACTGTTAGTCTGATAGGCTTCCCTTTGTAGGTGACATGGCCTTTCTCTCTGGCTGCCCTTAACATTTTTTTCCTTCATTTTGACCTAGGAGAATCTGATGATTATGTGTCTTGGGGTTGATCCTCTCATGGAGTATCTTACTGGGGCTCTCTGTATTTCCTGAATGTGAATGTTGGCCTATCTTTCTAGGTTGGGGAAGTTCTCCTGGATGATATCCTGAAGTTGTGTTCCACTTGGTTCCATTCTCCCTGTCTCTTCCAGGTACTCCAATCAGTCGTAGCTTTGGTCTTTTTACACAGTCTCATATTTCTCAGAGGTTTTGTTCATTCCTTTTCATTCTTTTTCCTCTAATCTTGCCTGCCCGCCTTATTTCAGCAAGATAGTCTTTAAGTTCTAATATTCTTTCTTCCACTTAATTGATTCAGCTGTTGATATTTGTGTTTGCATCACAAAGTTCTTGTGCTGTGTTCTTCAGCTCCATGAGGTCATTTATGGTTCTTGCTAAACTGGCTATATGGAAAACAGTGTAGAGGCCCCTCAAAAAATTAAAAACAGAACTACTATGTGATCTAACACTTCCATTTCTGGGTATATATAAAAAAATTAAATCACTATTTTAAAGAGATAACTGCTCTGCTTTGTAAATTGTAGCATCATTCACTATAGCCAAGATATAGAAACCACTTAAGTGCCCGTCAACAAATCAATGGATAAAGAATGTGGTTAAGCATCCCTAAAGCAATAATCCAAACTCTGAAATACTCCAAAATTAACAATTTTTGGGTGCTGACATGACACCACAAATGGAAAATTCCACACCTGACCTGTGATACCCTCCAGTCAAAACTTTGTTTTATGCACAAAATTATTTAAAATATTCTATAAAATTTCCTTCAGGTTATGTGTACAGGGTATATATAAAACATAAATGAACTTTGTGTTTGGACTTGGGACCCATTCCCAAGATATTTCATTATATTTATGTGAATATTCCAAAACTTGAAAATATTGAAAATTCAAAACACTTCTGCTCCCAAGCACTCCCATTCCAGATAAGGGATACTAAACGTGTGTGTGTGTGTGTGTGTGTGTGTGTGTAATATTATTTACGCTTAACAAAATGAAATCCTGCTATTTGAGACAACATGAATAAATCTGAAGAGCATTATGCTAGGGGAAATAAGCCAGACACAAAAAAACAAATAAATACTTCATGACCTCACTTATATGTGGAATCTGTAAAAGTCAAACTTAACAAAACAGAGAGTGGAATGGTGGTTACCAGAGGCTGGGGATTGTGGGAAAATAGGAAGATGTTCATCCAAGGGCATAAATTTTCAGTTATATGATGAATAAGTTCTGGATATCTAATGTACAGCATGGTGACATTAGTTAATAATGTATTATATATTTGAAATTTGCTAAGAAATTACACCTTAAACATTCTCACAAAAAAGGTAACTATGAAAGATGATGGATATGTTAATTAGCTTGATTGTGGTAATTATTTCACAATGCATATATCAAAGCATTATTTTGTATACCTTAAACATACACATTTTTTATTTATCAATCAGTGATACCTCAATAAATCTGGAAAAAAAGAGTAAAGACACAGAATGGAAAATACTTTTTCAATGTATATTATTTGAGAAAACATTTGTATCCAGAACTTTGAAAGAACTCCTACAATGCAATAATAAAAGACACACAATCCAATAAAATTAGCCAAAGATCTAGACATCTCACAAAATAAACTATATGAATGACTGATGATTACTTGAAAAGGTGCTCAACCTCATTAATTATCAGAGAAATACAAATTAAAGCCACAATTAGTATATATTTTACAATCACAAGAAGACTGACAACACTGAATAGGTGCAGATGTAGCAATTCTTAAGGAAATGATGTGAGCTTTACTCATCTCTGTGCCCCTAGTAATTAGTATTATACTTGTAAATAGGAGGATTTAAAATAATTATTCAATAGATAGATGGATGGATGAACATACGGAGAAAAGGTGGCAGGGGAGAGAGTCTCAGAGAGCAAAAATCAGAGCAGCAGAAAGGAGGAGAGGAAAAACAGAGATAAGAATAATTGGAGAGGCGGAGCAAGATGGCCGAATAGGAACAGCTCCAGTCTCCAACTCCCAGCGCGAGCGACACAGAACACCGGTGATTTCTGCATTTTCAACTGAGGTACTGGGGTCATCTCACTAGGGAGTGCCGGACAATCGGTGCTGGTCAGCTGCTGCAGCCTGACCAGCGAGAGCTGAAGCAGGGCGAGGCATCGCCTCACCTGGAAGCGCAAGGGGGAAGGGGATCCGTTTTCCTAGCCAGGGGAACTGAGACACACAACACCTGGAAAATCGGGTAACTCCCACCCCAATACTGCGCTGTAAGCATACAGGCACACCAGGAGAATATATCCCA
>NW_016813178.1:69364-84337 GCF_001698545.2 Rhinopithecus bieti
CAGGATGTTCTTTTATGCAACCACTTTGGCAGAACCCGAAATACAAACAATTCTATATTCCATACATTTAAAAAGAGAAACATAAAACTGAGTTTCTAGTTCAGCTTCAAATTTTTTTAGTAGACCTTACTGTTTTGACAAATTATTCCTATGAAGTTTTCTGCTCATTAAACATGTTCAGCCATCACTACTAATATTAAAGGACCAAGTTTATTCAGATCTGTTTGCTACATGCTCCTTAAATTTACCTTTTTATAAATTTAATATCCAAATCACAGAGGACTCAGTATAATTTTAAAATACCATTTGAATAAAAAATTTATATTTGCTAGATAATTCAAGTTTCTAGATGTAAAATTTTACATTGATACCATAAGAGTAAACTGGTCTTTATACTAAACCTTGCTCTATGTTGAATAAGATCCAGTTTGTTACCTGATACTACAGTTCACCTTTTAACCATCAGTGCCATGGCTTTCCTTTAAATTCCCACCACTGTATCCAGCTGCTGCTCTATCCACAGGTGGGGTCTGAAATTAATCTTGTTATTAAAAGTAAGAAGTCTTAAATATAAGTCATGGATACCCAGATATCCTATATATTCATTATATTCTTCTAAATGTTTGAAACGAAGTGAGATTGACAAGTAAACACAAAACCAAAAACATATCATATCGTCACAGTCTGCTCTCCAAGAAAACTGGAAAGTTAGAGGAATGTATCTTCATATTGAATTAATATTTATTGAATATTCTTCATACATCCCGCCCTCAGAATTCCCTGTTGATTCTCAGAAATACCCATGTGTGGTCACAAGCTTAACCATTTTTGTCACTCTTTACTCCAGACTTTTGTTTTCAGTTTTCCCAATAAAAATGTTCATTCATCATTCCCCAGTGTTTTCTTCTCTGCCAGATTTTATGCTGTATAACAGGATAAAGAAATTTACACAGATAAACAAATAGTTAACCAAGTAGTGTTTCCTCTTCCATATGATATTTTAACATTGACACACGGCCCTCTAGAGACAATGCACATAGTACCAGCGATACTGGCTGTTCCACAAATCGGGCCTCTGTTGTTGGCCTCCACAATGCTACTTAGTCTCCCCTTAGAACATATACACAACAGAAAAAGCACCTTTGAGGTAAGGCAATGTTTGTCCACTTGGCTTCAACATTTTAAAGGCAAAGGAACCATGGTGCCTTTACCATTTTCCCAAAGAAGTAATCCAGCACTCGGGTTGATGTGAAAAGCCTTTTTATTTGGCACCACCACTGTGTAGTAAAGGGTAATCTCAGAAGTCCCAGGTTGTCTAAATCCTACACATTCCAAACGTTCTTAAGACTGACCTTTGATAGGGTCCTGTGAAATAACTTCTAAACCCTTGGAATATGCTGCCTGATTAAATGTCCTTGTATACCCAGAGCCTTGGGACACATCAGATAGAATACGCTAACAGTGTGATTTATCATGAACATCTGGGGCCGTGGGCCACACTGAATCAGTTTGATGAAGACAGAGAGATGCTGGAGACTGAGTAGCTAAGGTCAGTTATGCTTTGCATGCTTAAATGGCTGACACCCAATAAAACCCTGGCAATCAAGTCTTGGATGAGTGATCCTGTTTAACAACACTTTTCTCATATTGTCACACATGGTTGCTGGGAAAATTAAGTGCTGTCTGTGTCCCTCCAGTGGGAGGGGACAACTGGAAGAATATACCTATTTTTTGTGGACTCTGCCCTATGCATCTTTACCCTTTATGATTTTTATCTGTATCCTTTTATTGTAATGTATGATGATGATGACTATAACAGCTTTTGTAAGTTCTGTCAGTCCTTCTAGTGAAGCATCCCATTGGGAAGGGTGATCATGGGGACCCCCAATATGACGATGTTTTCTTGTTTCATTCACACAAAAGATAAAATCGTCTTCTGTTCCTAAGTTTACACACACACACACACAAATAGACACACATATACTAGGATACATATATATATATATTTATACTTATATTTATGCACATATATACATACACACACCAGATATGAAATTAATTTGCCACTATAACCAACCATTTGACAAACTTTAGGTTGTCTAAATCCTACACAGGATTTAGGCAAGAAAAGGCAAGTGTGAATATGAGAATTATTTATATTCAGACAAATAATACACAAGTCTACACAACAGCCCAAAGGCAAAATACCGGTAGCTCCGGGAGGAAGACAAATTAGACTGACATTTTTAATTAAAACTGCTCTGCTTCCTGGAATGCATAGATGTTTTTTCATCTCTCTCTCACAAGAGCTACATATTTTTAAGAGCATTTCTAAAATAAAAAATACAAAAAAATTATATTTGAGCATCTCATTAAGTGCATTACTTTACATTCTATTGGGTTTCTCAGATATTCATCCATAAATGCAAGTTTTCACTAACTAAAATTATTCCTGACATAGAAAAGAAAGCTGATGGGCAGAAAGGGTGAATAATTGTTTACTGAGTTTTTAACTTCCTGGCATTTTTTAACAGCTTACAGTATTTCTTCATCCAAACTAGTACAAAATGTTCTCTTTGTCCATAGAGAAAAATATAAAATCAAGAATGAGAAGAGAAATAGAAGCAAAAGCAACAGAAGGTCCTGAACTCTACTCTCTGGGATCTCATGGCTGAAGAATATTGTGCGTGGCCATGGTAAAGTGATACGACACAGTCTTATCTGTCTGGTGCATTTTTGTTTTGCTTCTTTCAAGGCTTCCTAAATTTTTCCTTTCTGGATGTAGAGATTACTCAGAATGGTACCCTGACTCCTGCTAAGAGAGCACCCAGGTGCCCAACTTTCGTTTCCTTCTTTATCCAAATGTTGGTCAAACTGCTTTTGTTTTTTCAGAATCCAAGATACTCTGCCGTGTTTCTCTGGGTGGTAACTGGTTCATCAGCAGGGGTAGTAGATCTGACTTCCCAGCCAAGAGTACTAAACTTTACTACTCAACTCGCATTTATACTCTTTACTCTCGAGTAGCTTTCCTATTAAGTAGAGTGCTCTGGAAGGGAGAGGAGCAAACTCTTGATTTGAAGCCATCACCATAAATCACTGAGAAGAGACTTGTTTTGCCACCAATATTGCTCACACCCCCCCCCTTAAGGGGGGGTTAGAATGTCTTGCTGAAAAGTGGTAATAAAAGGTAATCCCGAATTTAGAAAACTGGGGTAACTTTCCCTTACCCTTAATATACTCGTTTTGCTCGGGTTATCTCCAGAGTTAAACGTATCCAACTAAATTTGATTAGGGATTTGATCTTCTGTCAAATACATTTGCAGAGTAGCAAAAGGTACAACACATTTTCCTCATCTGTTCTATTTTGGGATGCTCACCATTCCAAAAGCTGTGAACACTACACATTCCATAAACTGAGAACAGCAGAGAAGCTGTTTTTGTGTTTGATGCTTTTCTGGGCCATTTTGTTCAAGCTTATATCAAATCCTCTGTGCCCTTTTGTCAATATCCAATTAATAAATTAGTTGTCATACAAACTATGTGCCAGGCACTGTGCTATTTGCTGAGTTCCATTACTCATTCAAACTCAGATGTTTCTGGATGATGGTATTTTCCCTCTCATATAACATACTTGTATTTTCACAGAGATTTTAATGCCCTGTACCAAGGAAGTAGCTCTAATGGTGAATGCTGTACATCACTGAAGTAGGTGGTGAGAGAGATCTTTGGAGAAATGTCTTTGATATGTTTTCTAGTATATCTCACACTACAATCTTATATAACCCATCAACTAGTCTGCCTACTAGTAACAACAGTTAAACCCATGGTCCAGTTTTGCTTCAACTAATCTATTTAAATAAGTATGCATATTCCCTCCCTTGAGACTAAAGCATTATTTCAAAACATCCTACCAAACAAGTAGAAAATCCATAGATAATTCAGAATAATGTCTGAAATTTGCACTCTTGCTCTATTGTAGTATTGCTCTGAGTCCTAAATCCTCCTTTAGATTAAAAGTAGCCTCTTGGCTGCCTCTCTTTTAGAACTCTAGAATGAAGACTTCATATAGCAAAACAGACTAAAACCGATGTTTATAATCCTGACTTTGAGTGATCACTATGAAGCTAAATAATAATTAGCATGCTACAGTCAAGAAGAAGGTAAGTTGGAAAGACTGTAAGCTGTTTTAGAAATATATCCCTATAAAATGAAGTACATGCATAGAAATGGTCCTGGAAAAATGTTCACCCAGATGTCACAATGGTTATTTCTGGATAATAAAATTATAAGTGATTTTAGAAATGTTTTCCTTGACTATATTTCCTAATGTTTCTACAGTAAACACATTTTGTAATTATTAAACTAATTTCAATTTGAGAAATAAGATGTATATGAACCTCTTCCTTTAAGGAATACTTAAAGAAAGAGGTTTTTTTATTTTAGAGATTTTTAAATCACATTTTATTAAGCTATCTTAAACACTTAGCTCAGTGCCTAACACCTAGAAAGCAAAATGTCAGTAGAATCAGAATGAAATTGTGTCTCCCTTTCTACACAAGAAATGACCTTAGCATTTCAGCTGTGTTCAGTTTGCACAGCTGAAATGCCTATTTTTCATTGGTAAGCTTTAAGATTGACTTTTATTTTTACATTGTCTAATAAACTCTCTCTCTTCTAAATTCATCTTACTTGTCAACTTTGAAAACTTGACTGCGCCACAATAGAGGAATCCTCTATTTGATTCCATTACTTTGGTTTGGCAATATTGTTGAAGGATTGATCCATGGGCGTTAGTCTAAATAACACTAATCTGACCCCAAGCTCTCAAACCTTCTCATAAAAAACTTCAAGGGCTGGAATATTACTGAAATTACCCCCATTAAACCACTAGTGATTCTCTAATGCATGCTTTTCTTTAAATTCAAGCATTACCAACACTCAATCACGAGAAAATAAAATATTTGTATCTCAGCAACAGGGAGAGTTTTCTTTGCACCCATGCATTTTGAAAACATATCCAGATGGAACTGTATCCTTGCAAAGCTGCTTAATTTTGATAAAAAGCTATTTACTTTCACAATATTCTCTTACTAATGTGCTGACAGAATTCATGAAAAAAAAATTATATGCTGCATAAACTCAAAAGGGAAAGGAGTACTGGTTGGAGTATTGGGTACTAAGGGGCATTCTTTTAATTAAAATCTTTGAAAAGGTTGAAATGTAAAAATGCATTTAAGCAGCACAACTTGATAGCTCCTATTGGTTCTGCTTCATCAGCTGAAACCACTCTATTTTTACAAAAATCAAATTGCAGCAGAATTCTATCTTTGCTGATGACTCACACCTTGAAGAGGGCACACTGGGTACTGCAAAACCAAATGGTCTCTTCTCTATGAAAATGAGCCAAACTTGAGCCTAAACTATTGGTTAAGAAATCCTTGAACAAATCTGGAAGGATAAACTGGGGGACAAAGAGGCTATTAAGAGGAAATTCATCCTACAGGAAGTGAGAGAGAGAGATGGGAAAAGACAAAAACTCAACCCAGCAACAAATCTTAGTCATCTGAAGGGAGTAGTAATTCCACATATAACATATGACTCAAATCTGTCCTTGGCCCAGCCTCTGTCCTAAGCTCTGTCCTAAGCTCTGAAAAGAGAGAGTATTATATGTAAAAGTTGCAAAATGCGGTTTCAATAAAAAAATTCTAGTACATTCAGAGATAAGCAGACTGTTCTCAACTCCACTAATCATGTAGAACAAAGCAAAAGAGGGGTCTCTTTATCACAAAGGACAGTTCACCTTTGCTGCTATCAGTGTTCTAGAGAGTTGTCTAGAAAAGCAACAATAGTGTCCAAGGAAAGTGTGGTGGCACCCAGCAGAAGACTACTTTTTCCCATGAGGGATAATGAATCAATGATGCCACCTTCTAAGAGTCAATAGAGTACAAATAAAAAGTACCTCTACTCTCCCCAAAACACACAATAGACTACACTGCCTAACAGAGGAGAAATAGTACCCAGTGGGAAACTAGTGATAGGTAAGGTACACACAGAAGCCTAACTATCCAACAGAAGCACACAACACAAGCTGTGTAGATTCAGAAGCTGTATCTGGACACTCAGAAATAATAGAGGATAGGGAAGAGTGAAATTAGGAGATCTGCAAGGAGCTAGAGGCCTTATATAAGTAAGTAGAGTCAAAAGTCAGAGAAATTTGAGTTACTATTGTTAACATTCTTCAGTTTCCTCATCTGTACACTGAGGTTAGTTATCCAGAATACAGGCCGGGCTCGGTGGCTCAGGCCTGTAATTCCAGCACTTTGGGAGGCCGAGGCAGGCAGATCACAAGGTCAGATCAAGACCATCCTGGCTAACACGGTGAAACCCCATCTCTACTAAAAATACAAAATAATTAGCCAGGCGTGGTGGCAGGTGCCTATAGTCCCAGTTACTCAGGAGGCTGAGGGAGGACAATGGCGTGAACCCGGGAGGCAGAGCTTGCAGTGAGCCAAGATCACGCCACTGCACTCCAGCCTGGGCGACAGAGCGAGACTCCGTCTCAAAACAAACAAACAAACAAAAACATTATAGAGAATACATATACTAAATCAGATTTCTGTGCCTCGAGTGAGATTAGCTAATTTTCCAAGTCAATATAAATACTAGGCATCAATGCATACCTGACAACAGTTTCCCAAATTGTAAGCACAGTGCTAAAGAATAAATAAATGATAAAGAGCTAACTTTTCAAGCCACACATTGAGTATTAGTAAAATCATGACAACTATAATGGCATTTACTTGATCATAAAGGAAAATAGTTATAAGATGCAAATAAACCATGTTAATAGAATTAAATATAAATAATGAATATTATACCATTGTTCTATTCATATTTACATATCTATGTGTTTCTCTTGGATTTCTGAAGATAATTTAGAATTGTTGATTAAATCTAAGCCCCGGGAAATCTATGTTGGGTAGTACTTAACAGAGCAAATTGTAGATATTTTAAAACTAAAGTCAAGCCCTTGATACACACACACGCATGCACACACACACACACACACATATATACATACAAATATACTGTAGTATAATTTTTTAACAACAGTAATAGCATCAACAACAAAGACAAATAGTACTTACTATGTGTCAGATGCTATTCTAAATGTTTTACATATATTATCCCATTTAACTGTCACAGCAATCTTTTGACATGAGTGCAAAATTGTTTAAGTTACTTCTTTATCAGTTATGTATCTACACTTTTGCCCTATGCTTGCAATTTGGGAAACTGACATCAAGTATACATTGGTGCCTAGTTTATGTTGACTTGGAATATTAGCTAATCTCAACCTAGACATACATAGAAACTAATTTAGTACGTGTAACCTCTATCATTTTTTTCAAAAACACAACTATATTAAAGTAATAATACATATACACAAAAGGAAAGTTATATCTCATAGCAAGACTTTAAAATAAAACATTTTCGACTTTGGAGGGCAGAGCAAGATGGCAGAATAGAAACCTCTACTGTTGTTCCCCCACAAGGACACCAAGTTAACAACCATCTACAAAGAAAAAAGCATCTTCAAAAGAATGAAAAATCAGGTGAGCACTCATAGTACCTGGTTTTAACTATGTATTACCGAAAGAGGCACTGAAGAGAGAAAAAAACAGTCCTGAATTGTCAATACCACCCATCCCCCACCCAGCATCACCGGCATGGTGTGGAGAGCATCTCTGTCTCTGGGTGCTGGGGAGGAGAGAACACAGCAATTGTGAGGCAATGAACTCATTACTCTCTTGTTGGAGCAGAAAGAAAACCCTCGAGAGATTCAGCTGATGCCTGCCTATGGGGGGAGCTTTTTTGTTGTTGTTGTTGTTGTTGTTGTTGTTGTTGTTGTTGTTGTTGTTGAAAAGACTTTTATTAGTCACAGTTCTCCAGAGGGACAGAACCATTAGGATATATGTATAAATAAAAGGGATTTTATTAGGAAGAATTGGCTCACAGTATTACAAGGTGAATTCCCACATTAGGCCATCTGCAGGCTGGGGGAAGAGAAAACCAGTAGTGGCTCAGTCCAAGTCGAAAGCCTCAAAACCAGGGAAGCCAATAGTGCAGCCTTCAGTCTGAGGCCAAAGGTCTGAGAGCCCCCAGGAGGCTGCTGGTGCAAGTCACAGAGTACAAAGGCTGAAGAACTAGGAGTCTGATATCAAGCGCAGAAGAAGAAGCAAGGCTCAGGCACAGGAAAAGAGAGAGCTAGAGAAGACTTAGCAAGCAAACTTACAGCCTTTCTCATCCTTGCTTTGTTCCAGCTGTGATAGCAGCCAATTGGATGGTGCCCACCCACACTGGGTGGTGAGGGTGGGTCTGCCTCTCCCAGTCCACTGACTCAAATGTTAAAGTCCTCTGGCAACAGCCTAACAGACATGCCCAGAAACAATTCTTTACCAGCCACCTGCACTGCCATCTAGGCATCCCTCAATCCAGTCAAGTTGACAGCTAATATTAACCATCACAGTTATCCTTTCTCTACTGAATTGCCTTTGCTCCTCTGGCAAAAGTAACTTGACTATATATGTGTGAGTCTATTTCTCAGCTCTCTGTTCTGTTCCATTGATCTGTTTTTCTCTTATTTTGCCGATTACCACAGTGTCTTGAGTTCTACAGTTTTATAACACCTCTTGAAATTGGGTGTGTATTCTAATTTTGTTCTCCTTCAGTATCGTGTTGGATATTCTTGGTTTTTTGCCTTTCCATATAAATGTTAGAATTCGTTTTTCAGTATCTACAATTTACTTTTCAGGATTTTACTTAGGATTGCATGGACTCTATAAATAAAGTTGAGAAAAATTGATATCTTAAAAATATCTTGTCATCCAATCCTGGAACACAGAATATCTGACTCTTTATTTCGCTTTCATTTTATTTATTTCTTTAGAGTTTTGTAGTTTTCAAAATGTTGGTATCGGTCATATTTTGTTATATTTATACTATTTCAATTTTGTGGTACAATTTTAAATGTTATTATTATTATTTTAAATTTCAAATTATAATGATAAATTCAAACCATGCAAAAGAGGAATTAACTATTGTATATTGACCATTTATTTTGTGACCTTACTGTCTTCACTCATTAGTTTCAGGATTTTGCTGTAGTTGTTGTAAATCCATTGGTGGGCTCTACACAGATAACTATGCCATTTTGCTAAAGAGACAGTTTTACTTCTTCATTTTGATTACATATCTTTTTTCTTAATGGATTATTTAGTCATTCTTTTCTTACTTTCCAATCTCAGGCAGAAATATCCAGTTTCTCATCATCGAGTATGATGTTAACTGTAGTTTTATTTAGATATTCTTATCAATTGAAGAAATTCTTTTCTATTCCTTATTTGCTGAGAGTTTTTATCATGGGTGGGTATCATATTTTGTGAAATGTATCTTCTGCATCAATTAATACAACCATATGATTTTCTTCTTTAGCCTGTAAATGTGGTGGATTACATTGATTGACTTTTGAATTTTGAACTAGTCTTACATATGTGAAATAAATCCCATTTGGTTGTCGTATATAATTATAATTCTATTTATAAATATGTGGATTTGATTTGTCAATATGAGGAGATTTGTTTTCTGTTAATGAGAGATATTGGTGGGTAACTTTTGTTTCTTATAATGCCTTTATCTGGTTTTGATATTAGGATAATCTTGGCTACATAAAATAAGTTAGGAAGTGCCCCCATCTGCTCCTGTTTTCTGGAACAATGATAGAGAATTGACATTATTTCTTTCTTAAGTATTTGGTAAAATTCATAAGTATTAGTATAACCACATGGACCTGGTATTTTCCTTTTTGGAAGGTTATTAATTATTGATAGGTGGTGAAAATTTAAATAGCAGAGAGTTAGCACCAGAGTCAGCAACACAGTACCGAGACATATTCTATCAATCGTTATGGAGAAGAAAAAATAAAGCACCTCACATTGGGATATGTTCTCCAAATAAGAGACTAGGACATATATGCAGAAATAACATATCATGGAGGGATGGCAGGAAGGAAAGGGAGAGAATGGCAGATAAAGACAGCATGCTACCTTATCACTTTACAAGACCAGATAATAAGTTAAAGTGAAAAGGAAAGTGAGTGAGTGAAAGTCCTAGACCTGAATCCCTTTTCTTTCCAGTTTCAACCAATTTGAGTTTGTTTCTTTTCCTTTCTTCATAAAAACAGGATAAAAATAATTATTTCATGGATTTTTGATGAAGAGTAAATGCATAGATAGAGAGAGAGAGAGAAATAATACTGAATATACTGCAAGTATACATTTTCCATGTTCGGACCAATAAATGATGCTTTTTTGAAGAGATATTTTTGAAGAGATATTTATCAAATCTACTCTAAAAGATATAGATGTAACTTCTTAGAATCTGTTTTCTATGTTCTCAGTCAAATATCATATAATCGTGTATATGAAAAAGTTTAGGCACAGTAAAAGCAGTATTTCCAGGCAACGGTTTAGGTTCTCTGAAAGCATCCCAGTGTAGTTTTATAAAAAAATAATTTTTGTATGGATTAGCTAGTCAAATAACAGTACAGATTACATGCAAGGCTTTAAATTTTTTAAAATATATTACACATTTTAATTTCTAACAGTATTATTCATCAAAACCTGTCACCTAAAACTCCTATGTGTTTTGTTTTTACATGCTACATTTGGAATATTTAAAACTTCCCCATTTTAAAAGCCACTTATTTATTTTGGGGGAGGCTGTGTATATATAGAGAGAGTCTTGCTCTGTCACTAGACTGGAGTGCAGTAGCATGATCTCGGCTCACTGCAATCTCCACCTCCTGGGTTCAAGCAATTCTGCTACCTCAGCCTTCTGAGTAGCTGGGACTACTCAGTGGTGCACGCCACCACACCCAGCTAATTTTTGTATTTTTAGTACAGACAGGGTTTCACCATGTTGGCCAAGATGATCTCTATCTCCTGACCTCATGATCCACCCGCCTCAGCCTCCCAAAGTGCTGGGATTACAAGCGTGAGCCACCGCACCCAGCCAGGATTCAGTTATTTAAGGTTTTTACTGTAACCTTGCATCCTAATGGTCTGATGCCCACTTAAACATTCTAAAATGGTTTGCTTGTTTGTTTATAATCTATATCTTAGATTCAGAAGGTGCATGTGCAGGTTTGTTTGTGGGTATATTGTACAATGCTGAGGTTTGATGTACAATTGATTCTATTACCCAGGTACTGAGCATAGTACCTAACAGTTAGTTTTTCAACCCTTGCCCTCTTCCCTGTCTCATTCTTCTAGTAACCCCCAGTGTCTATTGTTGTCATCGTTATGTCTATATCAGCACTGAATGTTTAGCTCCCACTTATAAGACAGAATATGCAGTAGTTGGTTTTCTATTCCTGCATTAATTCACTCTGGATAATGGCCTCCAGCTGCATCTATGAGGTGATGGTCTGTTAATCATGTCTTTCTCTCTGTATTAATCCTAATTATATTCTCAGCATGTATTACCTCTGACTCCTAAATAACTTGAAGAGAGAATTTCCAAAGAATGATCAATAGTGAATTCAATCAATTTGTAAGAGTTTCATATGAAGACACTATTTAGAACTGCTTTCCCTCATTAGGCAGTAGTTATTGATAATGTATTTTTTATGTATGATTAANTTTCTACAGTTTTATAACACCTCTTGAAATTGGGTGTGTATTCTAATTTTGTTCTCCTTCAGTATCATGTTGGATATTCTTGGGGGGAGCTTTTAAACCAACCCTTGCCAGAGAGGAATCGCAGATCCCAGCAATCCGAATTTGAGTGCCTGCAAACCTTGCTAGCAAAGGCTACAGCACTCTCTGTCTCCAAGTAAACTTGAAAGGCAGTCTAGGCCATAGGGACTGCAAATCTTAGGTGAGTCCTCGTGCTAAATTAGGCCCAGAGACAGTGAACTGCAGGGGCACATGACATACTGAGACATCAGATGGGGAAGCCAAGGGAGTGCTGCAATCACACTTCCTCTAACCCCAGGCTGTAGAGCTCACAGCTCCACAACAGACCCCTTCCTTTCACTTGAAGAGAGGAGAGAGAGAGTTGGGAGAACTGCATCTTACATCTCAGATACCGGCACAGCCACAACAGGAAAGGGTACCCGTCAGAGTCATGAGGCCCCCATTCCAGCTCCTAGCTTCCAGAACACATTTCTAGACACACCCCAGACAAGAAGGAAACCTGTAGCCTTGAAGGAAAGGACCCAGTCCTGGAAGCATTCATCACTTGCTAACTGAAGAGCCCTTGGGCCCTGAATAACTAGTGATACCCAGGTACTACAGCCAGGGCCTTGGGTGCACCTCCGAGATTTGCTGGCTTCAGCTGAGACTCACCACATAAGCATCTGTGGTGGCTACAGGGCACTACTCCTGCTTGCAAAAAGCAGCAAGAAAAGTAAAGGGTACTTTGTCTTGTACCTCAGGTACCAGCAAGGCCACGAGGGGATAAAGCACCAAGCATGCTCTTGGGGTCCTTGATTCTAATACTTGACTCTTGGACAGCATTTCTGGACCCGCCCTGGGCCAGTGGGAAG
Organism: Rhinopithecus bieti; assembly: GCF_001698545.2. Lineage (NCBI taxonomy): Eukaryota > Metazoa > Chordata > Mammalia > Primates > Cercopithecidae > Rhinopithecus > Rhinopithecus bieti. The sequence continues at coordinate 81,975 of NW_016813178.1, forward strand.
CCCGCTGCCCTGGAGAGTGAGTCCAAGGCCAGGCAGCATTCATGACAAGCTGACTTAAGAGCCTTGGGCATTAAGAGAACATCAGCAGTAGCCTGGCAGCACTCCTCATGGCCTAGGGTAGTGGTGGCTATGGAGTGAGGCTCCTCTGCCTTTGGAAAGGAGCGGGAACAGTGGCAAGTACTGCCTCATGTGGTTTGAATGCCAGCTCAGCTGCAGTATAACAGAACACCAGGTAGATAGCAGAGGATTTTTACTTAGGTCCCTGACTCCCAGACAGCACTTTTGGACTCGCCCAAGGATTGGGGAACATTGCCACCCTAAAGGGAAGAAAGCAGGCCTGGCTGGTTTTGCCACCTCCTGACTGTAGACCCCCAGGGCCTTGAGCTAACATAAGCAGTAGCCAGGGAGTAATTACAGCAGGCCTTGGATGAGACCCTGTGCTATGATGGCTTCAGGTCTGACTCAGTATAGTCATAGTGGTGGTGGCCACAGGGCTGCTTGTGTCTACCACCAGATTTAGGTGGCTCAAAAAAGAGAGAGAGACTTTGTATGTTTAGGAAAATGTAAGGGAAGGGAACAAGAGTCTCTTCCTGGGTAATCCAAAGAATTCTACCAGATCTTGTCCAAGATCATTAAGGCAGTATCTCTACAAGTCTGCAAGAAGCACATTGTTATTGGGCTTGGGGTGCCCACTAAAGCAGATACAGCTTAGATCACAACAACCAAGTCCTTTCAAATATCTGAAAAGCCTTGCTAAGAAGAATGGTTACCAATATTAAGACTACAATCGATACCTAATCCTTTAATGCCCAGACACTGAAAAATATCTACTAGCATCAACACCATCCAGGAAAACATGACATCACAAAATGTACTAAATAAGGAACAAGAGACCAATTTTGGAAGAACAGGGATATGTGACCTTTCAGAGAATTCAAAATAGATATAGTGAGGAAAATCAGAGAAATTCATGATAATGCAGAAAAGGTATTCAGAATTCTAAAAGATAAATTTAACAAGAGATTGAAATAACTTAAAAGAATCAAGAAGAATTTCTGGAGCTGAAAAATGCAAATGGCATACTGAAGAATGCATCAGAGTCCTTTAATAGCAGAATTGATCAAGCACAAGAAAGAATTAGAGAGCTTGAAGACAGGTTACTTGAATATACACAGTTAAAGGAGACAAAACTTTAAAATAAAAGCACATTTACATGATCTAGAAAATAGCCTCAAAAATGCAAATGCAAGAGTTATTGGCCTTAAAGAGGCAGCAGAAAAAGTGGAAAGGATAGAAAATTTATCCGTATGAACAATAGCAGGGAACTTCACAAACCTAGAGAAAGGTATCAATATTCAAATACAAGAAGGTTATGGAACAACAAGCAGATTGAACCCAAAAAAGACTACCTCAAGGCATTTAATAATCAAACTCCCAGAGGTCAAGGATAAAGAAAGGATCCTAAAAGCAACAAGGAAAACAAATAACATACGATGGTGCTCCAATACATTTGGCAGCAGACTTTTCAGTGGAAATCCTACAGGCCAGGAGAGAGTTGCTTGTCGTATTTAATGTGCTGAAGGGGAAAAAAAAAAAAAACTTTTACCTTAGAATAGTATATCCAGTGAAAAATATTCTTCAAACATGAAGACAAAACAAAGACTGTCCCATATAAAAAAAAGCTAAGGGATTTCATAAATACCAGACCTGTCCTACAAGAAACGTTAAAGCGAGTACTTCGATCGGGAAGAAAAGAACATTAATGAACAATAAATAATCATATGAAGGTACAAAACTCACTGGTAATAGTCAGTATACAGAAAAACAGAACATTATAATACTGTAACTGTGATGTGCAAATTACTCTTATCCTAAGTAGAAAGACTAAACGGTGAACATACCTAAAATAATAACTACAACAATTTTTCAAGACATAGCCAATACAATAAGATATAAACAGAAACAACAAAAAGAAAGTGGCAGGATGAAGTTAAAGCACAGAATTATGATTAGCTTTTGTTTTGCTTTTTGTTTGTATATACAGATGGTATTGTTGTTATCAGGTTAAAACGAGTCGTAAGATAGTATTGGCAGCCGGGCGCAGTGGCTCACGGCTGTAATCCCAGCACTTTGGGAGGCTGAGGCAGGTGGATTGCCTGAGCTCAGGAGTTCGAGAACAGCCTGGGCAACACGGTGAAACCCCGTCTCTACTGAAATACAAAAAAATTAGCCGAGCGTGGTGGTGTGCACCTGTAGTCCCAGCTTCTCAGGAGGCTGAGGCAGGAGAATTGCTTGAACCTGGGAGGCGGAGGTTGCAGTGAGCCGAGATCACGCCACTGTACTCCAGCCTGGGTGACAGAGTG
>NW_016813178.1:84377-95015 GCF_001698545.2 Rhinopithecus bieti
AAAAAAAAAAAAAAAAAAGTATTGGCAAGCTTCATGGTTATCTCAAACCAAGAAAACATACAATGAATACACAAACAAACAAAAAAAAGCAAGAAAATAAATCACATCAGCAGAGGAAATCATCTTCACTAGAGGAAGAAAGAAAAGAAAAAAAAGAAGGAAGGGAAGACCACAAAACAACCAGAAAACAACAAAATGACCAGAGAAAGTGCTTACTTATCAATAATAACATTGAATGTAAATGGACTAAATTCTCCAATCAAACAACATAGATTGGCTGAATGGATAAAAAAAAAAAAAAAAAATCAGATCCATTGAACTGTTCCCTATAAGAAATGCACTTCAACTATACAGACACACATAGACTAAAAGTAAAGTGATGGAAAACAATATTCCATGGCAATGGAAACCAAAAAAGAGCAGGAGTAGTTACTATATCAAACAAAATAGATTTCAAGACAAAAACTGTAAGAAGAGACAAAGAAGGTTACTATTTTATGATAAAGTGGTCAATTCAGCAAGAGGATATAACAATTTTAAATATATATACACCCAACACTGGATCACCCAGATATATTTAAAAAAATATTAGACCTAAAGAGAGAGATAGGCCCCAATAAATAATAACTGGAGACTTCAACACTTCACTTGCAGCACTGGACAGATTTTCCAGACACAAAATCAACAAAGAAACATCAGATTTAATCTGTAGTATAGACCAAATGAATCCTGTAGATATTTCCAGAATGTTTTATTTAAGAGCTACAAATACAGATTTTTTTTCCTCAGCACATGGATCATGCTCAAGGATAGACCCTATGTTAGGTCACAAAATGAGTCTTAAAATATTCAAAAAATTGAAATGATATCGAGTGTCTCCTCTGACCACAATGGAATGAAACTAGAAATTAGTAATAAGAGGAATTTTGAAAACTATACAAATACACAGAAATTAAACACATGCTTCCGAATGACCACTGGGTCAATGAAGAAATCAAGATAATTGAAAAATCTCTTGAAACACATGATACTGGAAACACAACACATAAAAATCTATGGGCACCAGGCGTGGCGGCTGACACCTGTAATCCCAGCACTTTGGGAGACCAAGGTGGGTGGATCACAAGGTCAGGAGTTCAAGACTAGCCTGACCAACATGGTGAAACCCTGTTTCTACTAAAAACACAAAAATTAGCTGGGCATGGTGGTGCGTGCCTGTAAACCTCCCAGCTACTTGGGATGCTGAGGCAGGAGAATCACTTGAACCCAGGAGATGGAGGTTGCAGTGGGCCGAGATCACACTGCTGCACTCCAGCCTGGGCAACAGAGCAAGACTCTATCTCAAAAAAAGAAAAAAAAGAAAAAAACCAATCTGTGGGACACAGCAAAAGCAATAACCAGAGGGAAGTGTATAAGTGCCTACTTCAAAAAAGAGAAAACTTCAAATAAACAATCAAACAGTGCATCTTAAAGAATTAGAAAAGCAAGAGCAAACCAAACTCAAAATTAGCAGAAGAAATATTAAAGATCAGAGCGGAAATAAGTGAAATTGAAATTTAAAAATGCAAAAGATCAATGAAACAAAAAGTTGGTTTTTTGAAAAGTTAAACAAAATTGACAGACCTTTAGCCAGACTAACGAAGAAAAAAAGAAAAAAGATCCAAATAAATAAAATCAGATATGAAAAGGGAGACACTACAACTGATACTGCAGAAATTCAAGGGGTCATTAGTGGCTACTATGAGCAACTACATGCCAATAAATTGCAAAATCTAGAAACAACAGACAAATTCCTAGATTGATATGACCTGTCAAGAGTGAACCAAAAAGAAATCCAATACCTGAAGAGACCAATAACAAGTAAGGAGATCAAAGTCATAATAAAAAGTCTCCCAGTCAAGAAAAGCCCAGGACCCAACAGCTTCATGGCTGAATTCTACCACACATTTAAAGAAGAACTAATACCAATCCTACTCAAATTATTCCAAAAAATAGAGGAGGGGAGAATACATCCAAACTCATTCAACAAAGCCAGTATTACCCTGATATCAAAACCAGACCTAGACACATCAATAAAATAAAACTATAGGACAATATATCTGATGAATACTGATGCAAAAATCCTCAACAAAATAATAGCAAACCGATTTCAACAATACATTAGAAAGATCATTCATCATGACCAAGTGGGATTTATCCCTGGAATCAAACAGTAGTTCAACATACAAGAATCAATCAAAATGATACATCATATCAACAGAATGAAGGATTAAAACCATATGATCGCCCAGGTGCAGTGGCTCATGCCTTTAATCTCAGCACTCTGGGAGGCCAAGGCAGGAGGATCATGAGGTCAGGAGATCCAGACCATCCTGGTGAACACCATGAAACCCCTTCTCTACTAAAAATACAAAACAAAACAAAAAAATTAGCCAGGCATGGTGGCAGGCGCCTGTAGTCCCACCTACACACGAGGCTGGGGCAGGAGAATGGCATGAACCCGAGGGCCAAACTTGCAGTGAGTGGAGATCACGCCACTGCACTCCAGCCTAGGTGACAAAGTGAGACTCCGTCTCAAAAAAAAGAAAAAAAAAAGTCTGGGTGCGGTGGCTCACACCTGTAATCCCAGCACTTTGGGAGGCCGAGGTGGGCAGATCACGAGGTCAGGAGATCGAGACCATCCTGGCTAACATGGTGAAACCCCGTCTCTACCAAAAATACAAAAAAATTAGCCGGGCATGGCAGCGGGCGCCTGTAGTCCCAGGTGCTGGGGAGGCTGAGGCAGAAGAATGGCATGAACCCAGGAGGCGGAGCTTGCAGTGAGTCAATGGCACCATTGCACTCCAGCCTGGGCGACAGAGTGAGACTCCATCTCAAAAAAAGCATATGATCATTCCAATTGATGCCGAAAAAGCATGTGATAAAGTTCAACATCCCTTCGTAATAAACACACTCAAAAACCTGGGGAAGGAAGGAACATACCTCAACAAAATAAAAGCCATATATGACAGAGCCACAGCCAATATCATACTAAATGGGGAAAAACTGAAAGCCTTTCCTGTAACATCTAGAACATGACAACAATGCCCACTTTCACCACTGACATTCAACATAGTACTGGAAGTCCTAGCCTGAGCAGTCAGACAAGAGAAAGATATAAAGGGCATCCAAATTGAAAAGGAAGAGGTCAAATTATCTTTGTTTGCTAATGATATAATCTTATATTTGGAAAAACCTAAAGACTACACATGACAACTATTAGAACTGATAAACAAATTCAATAAAGTCGTAGGATACAAAATGAACATACAAAACTCAGTAGCATTTTTATATGCCAACAGTGAACAATCTGAAAAATAAATCAAAAGCAGCAATCCCATTTACAATAGCCACACATAAAATAAATACTTAGCAGTTAACTTAACCAAGGAAGTGAAATATATCTATAATAAAACTATAAAACACTGATGAAGGAAATTGAAAAGGACACCAAAATGGAAAATATTCCATGTTCATTGATTAGAAAATCAATATTCTTAAAATGTTCATACTACACAAAGCGATCTACAGATTCAATGCAATCCTTATCAAAACACCAATGACATTATTCACAAAAATGGAAAAAATTCTAAAATTTATATGGAACCACAAAAAAAGTCAGAACAGCCAAAGCTACCCTAAGCAAAAAGAACAAAACTGACTTTTTACAATACCTGACTTCACATTATACTACAGTGCTATTGTAACCAAAACAGCATGGTACTGGCATAAACCAGATACACAGATCAGTGGAACAGAATAGAGAAACTGCTTTTAGTGTCCTATTCCAATTCCTTCATCAATGTTTTATAGTTTTCATTGTAGAAATATTTCACTTATTTCGTTATTTCTTAGGTATTTAACTTCATATGTGGCTATCGTAAATGGATTTATACTTTTATTTCTTTATCACACTGTTCACTGTTGGTACATAGAAATTCTACTAATTTTTGTATGTTGCTTTTGTGTCCTGCAACTTTATTAAATTTGTTTATGAGTTCTAATAAAATTGAAAAGTTGAACTCATGGACATAAAGAGAGTAGAATGATGGTTACCGGAGGCTGGGAAGGGTAGTGGAAGGCTGAGGAGGGAGATGGAGATAGTTAATGAGTAAAAAATAATAGTTAGAAAGAATGAATAAGACCTACTATTGATAGCACAGTAGGGTGAATATGGTCAATAATAACTTAATTGTATATTTTAAAATAAAGAGTGCATTTGCATTGTTTGTAACTCAAAGGATAAACACTTGATGAGATAGACAGCCCATTCTCCATGATGTGCTTATTTCACATTGCATGCTTATATCAAAATATCTCATGCACACCATAAATATATACCACTACTATGTACTCACAAAAATTTAGCATAAAATAATAATAAATAAAATAAAACATTTTGCTTCATAAAACATAAATTATCATCATCATTTCTTAAAATAGTCTTGATTCCCTTTGAGAGAGAAGTAAAAAATGATGCTTAGGATACCCCGAATCTCTCTTAGAATCAAAAACTTTCTGGAGCCTATGAGTGTTTCTGAGGTTTACCACAGTACTATGGAGCTGTAGAACGACACTCATAAATAATCTTCATTCTACAATTTTCTTGCATGCAATATTGACTTTTAGCTGCCATAACAATATATTAAAAAAGAGACTTCAGCTGTTTTCAGCCATGCCTTAAGCTTCCAACCAGTGTCTCCTCCATGGCTGAGTAGAGAAAGAGAGAAAAGGGCACATCAAGTTCCAGCCTGTAGCTACCACCAGTTGTTCAGTTGCATGAGTGGATGGATTAAGTTGCCATTCACTGAGATAGTGAACACTGGAAGGGGATTAGGTGTTTATGCAAAGTTCTAAGTTTGCCTTTTGTCTTTCTGTATTCCTCAGCAACAAGTACCCAGAAAACTCATGCAGCCATCTGCCTACCTGGGCCAAGACCCTTCTTCTAGGCTACCATTCTAGACCATTCCTGACCCCCTTTTTCCACCATCCTGACAAGTAGAACCTCCAAGTTCTTTGTCCTGTTCCGTCAGAAATATTTTCCTCATGGTTTATTTGAGAAACAAATCCCAACTAAGTCACTGACGGGAGCCAAATAGTTTTAAATGTTCTTCCCATTGATCTAACCACAATTGGGCTATAACAAGCCTCCGAGAGAATTAAGTAACAATGGGAATTTTTTTTTTCAGATTTTACAAATTTATTTACGAAATAAAGGAGTGAAAATATTTTTCTCCTAGATGTAAATTGTATTTTGTACTATGTTATACACAGATGACTCCTATCCTCTCGGCGTAAACTATGAAAATGGTTGCTCCACCACTTTCGCTTGATCTAAGTTTTTGTATTATTAAAATGTATGTGTATAGATAACATGTTATTATATTTTATGGATATAGGCTACAAGTAGCATTGGTCCTCCGGAAATATGCTGCTTAACACTAATCCTAATTAAATAACTTTTTTTAACCCATAATAAGTCACATAATAAGTCTGTGTTTTTAAAAAGGAAAATCAATAAATAAAATAAATAAAACAATGGGGAATTTAGAGCCGCTATAGCAGAGTCAAGAAGGGATAAATTTTTGCAGGTGGATATTTAGTATTTATCAAAATTATCATGAAACAAGTCGCCTAGTCTCAGCTTAATATGACATGCAAAGAAAAGATAAGCAAATCTAGACATCTTGCCTGAATGAAACTTCTATCTAGGTCCTTCCAGGCAGAAAAAAGCAACTCCTCATCCTTGAACTCACATAAAACGTTATTTTAAATTTTTTTTTACAGGGAACCATTTTACATATTTTTATCTTATTACCTGTGCATTCCTTTATACTGAAAAGCTGATTAAAGCTTAGCAGCACACTTCATCCTTCCCCCTACTTCATTCCATATCGCCCTTCCTCTTAGCCCTCCTTAATCTCTCTCTCTCTCTCTCGCCTCACTGCTCGTCCTCACACACCAAACACACACACACACATACACACACATATCACACACGGCTTCTCTAGGCAGCAGTGCTTTGGCAGACAGTGCATGCTCAGATCATGGGCTATGGGATAAACAAAGAGACTTTAGAAGAAAGACCTTGAAGGCTTTATTGTACATAAAGAAGGAGTATTCTCTTCTGGCCTTGTGATAAAAGTCAACAGAAGCCAATTTAATTTTTGTCCTCTTCTAATCACAGTAATATGTATCTTCCTAAAGCCTTCTCTAATTACATTTGCTTTTATTTTTTACCTTATTTAGGCAACTGAAGAAACTCTTTACATGTTTAAAGATTTCACCTTTGATCTAATGCCAAGGTTGAGAGTTAAGAAATTTCTCCGCTTAATATAACTGTGAAAGCAAAAGACAAATATAATTCTATAGAATGCGGCTGTTAAGAGAAGCGGCTCATTAATATCAAACCAATAATAAGTGAAAATCTGATCTTTGAAAAAGAAGTTTTATATGCAAATTAACATAGACAAAATTTCAAAAATGCATATTTATCATATTCTAACCCACAAAACTTTAACAATCAGTCCCCATTATTTACCAATAACACATAATGCAAATGGATGTATGAAAATATAGAATGCATTAGCTACTTAGTAAGGCAGCTCCGTAGGGAATCCCCTATTAAGCTGAAATTTGTTTAATTTATACTTTACATTATATTTAATATTTCAATTTTATTTGTTTTTGTCCTTTCTCCCCATCCACTAGAGCCAACACCTGATAGAAGATTTTTCTGTTTTGTTCAGCGCCTATATTCATAGCATTTAGAAAAGTGTCTGGCACGTAAGATGTAAAAATTTGTTAAATAAGTTAGAAGAATAAACAGTAGCCATATAATGTACCTGAGAGTGATAGAATTTCAATTCAATTAAAAAATACTCCTTATTATCGTAAAACTTTTAAATGAATACAATAGTCTCCCAAGATGTTTACAATCAGCTGCCACTTATATCTTTGCCTCCCAAAAGAGCTTTGCATTTTGAAATCAGCCAATACAAATTTTAAAGAGAAATCTCTGACTTCTAGCCCAAGCTTTAAGGGTGAAATCACTTTTTTGAAATTGGCAATATAAGTCCCCAGACACGCTAAATAAATTTAATTTTCCTTGCTTTGACCTGCATTTCACCTGGCTCGGCAACTAAGGCTCATTGAACGCAAAATAATAGCAGAGTTGATCCTATAAAAGTTAGAATGTAAGCATATCATGTCATGTACTTGGTGAAGATGTTTTTATGAAATTGGCAAATTTCTTTTAAGACTGAATACTATAAAGCCTTAAAAAAACCATCTTTTTTTTCCCTTCTGGACATTTTCGCACCACATTTCCGCTCCTACACCGAACCTATGCAGCCACTAAAAAGGCATTTCCTGAGAATTGTGTTCAGTTTCCACTGACTCCACCCCAAGCAAAGCCAGACTGTAAAACCTGTGGTATTTAGATACTATTGATTTTTAAAGAGGCAAAAATGATTATAGCGCTAATATCCCTCTTTAAGCAGATAAGCTTTCAATGTATTCAAGCTTCCACCCTAAGGCTCATGAACTTATGGTTCTTAATTGTCATTTGATTTTTAGGTTCCTGTTATCATTTCCTGACGCCACTATTATCAACTTTCCTGTGGATTTAATGGCCATTTTGTGACTTGTAAATAACATAGCCAGAAGCAGCAAGCTAAAACACCCCAAAAGCCCCATGTTGAATGGGCTTGGCCTTTCACAAATGCACCTAATCTTACTACTGTTTTTGCCTAAATGTAAGATTCCTGTCCCTGATCCCTAACCCAGTAAAGCAGGATACTTTTAAAAGCTGTGCAACAAAATAACTTGAAAAATGCTTGAAATGTGTCCTCTACAGGCCCTCAAGGAACAATAGCTTTATTATTCCCCAAAGCTGCTGCCAGAAATTGATCCCCTAAGTCTGTATGGAGGATGCTTAAGCAAAAGGACCACCCAAAAAATATTAAATATGCTAACATTTGAGGCTCTACTACATACCTAAAACAGAATCAGGTAAGATCCCTTACACACCATATAGGCCAGTGATATTCAAAATGGTCTTTTCTTTGGCAATGAAACATGCACTCTCCCTCCTCCCCAGTCTGAAAAAAAAAAAAAATCTTACATAGCAGCTCAGTCTATAAAATATGTAAGCAGAAAACCTATCAGCAGAGTGGCTTTCATTCAAGTGTGGAAGACCAGGAGACCCACAGGCTTGAAAACTTGCAAAGTCAGGCCTCAGCCAACAAAATACCGGGCCTAGAGGCAAGGCAATAAAGGACCAAGAAATCAGGCAAAAAAACGTAGGTCAACAAAGGTAAAGAAATAGGCATCGACTGGTTCTTGTAAGATGGATGTGGAATGAACAATGCGGGAGAAGCTACAGATCCAGAGCCAGACTGTGAATCTGGAGGTGCCAGCAACCTACCCATACTGCTACCTCCCAGACTACATACCTCAGACCAGCCTTGTTGAGCACAATGAGCACAATGGTAACTATTTTGCTACGGTATAACCATATACTCAGGAACCTGGACTATCTACAAGGATTAGGTGGTTAAGTGATGAAAACATCCAGCAGTATGTCAGATGCTAATATTAACATGCTCCCGGGATACTGACAATCTTCCTTCATCTCCATAGCTAGAACTAAGAGGCCATCAGCAACCTAATGTAAACACCCAATTGTCCTCCCAAGTGCAGGAATGGATTTATACATATTTACCCTGTCTAATTAAGTCAATTAAAGGATTTCTTCAAAAGAATGTCTAAGATAGGGATATGGTCTAAGACCCTGTAACAGGTTCAAACTACCTAGCCCTCAGTGAGTGCTGAGCCACAATTCTGGACCCCAAAGTCTATTTGCACATAGATAATGATTTGTTCCAATCAACTAAGACAAGTTGCTACAAATTATGTTATGAATAACAATGTGACTCCTTATATTACGTAATCTCTGACTCAACAGAGAGAATGCCAATGGATAGCCAGATAACGTAATATGGCATTTATATACCCAGAGAATAACATTTTTAAATCAATTAAAGGACAAGGGTAAGAAAGAGAGAAAAATAGGTGGAGGGGGGGGGAGCAGTCTCACACCAAGAATATCTGCCTCTTAAAACACAAGAAAAGCCATTTCTATCCCTGGCTTATTGCAGGAGCTTGGACAGATCTTTCTCCTTCCAGGCCTCAAGTTCTCTGATGTAAAAATGATGGCTTTATTATAAATGGTCTGTGAGATCTCTCCCAGCTCTCACTCTCTAGTGCTATACCTCCCTTTATAACCTGAATTTCAGCTGTAGGTGCCCAGATCACAGATAGATCATATAAGCCTTTCTTTGCATCTTTCCTTCATCTTCTAATTATATCTTCATTTTCTGTTTGTCCTAACAATAATTGATGTACCCTCCCACCAGGTAATCTCTGCCTGATTTCCGGCCAATATAGAATAATTTCTTTTATTCTAAATTAAAGGCTATGGGAAGCTATGAACTCATCCACCAAACAAACCTCTTTCTTGTGAGAACATTTCTAACGAAAATAGGAGACTACTGTCTAATGTAGTAGAAGAAAATATCCCTAACACATGCCCGTTAGCCTCAAAGCAGCCTTCAGGGCCCTTGGATAAGTGTTATTAAGTTATAAAAGGAAACTTGAGTCCAGGAATTAATGATGGTGGAGTAAGTAGAGGAGAGAAGATAGCACTATACCCAAATAACCACCTATCTCTGAATCCCATGACTTCACAGTCATTCCTAAATAGTGATGTACAAATGGGAGTGGCAGGCAGGTAGGGAATGCAGTGAGAGAGGTCTGCCTGACTGGGAGGAATATTTCATCATTAATATTGTTTATAATTTTTGGTGTACAGGGATAATAAGATGCAGACCGACTTTTCATTTCATTATTGTTTTTAAATTCTTTATAAATAGTGCCCATGCAAAGTTGATATGAGGAAGTGAAATGTAAAGAATGTATCCCTGAATTGAGAAGAACTGGGTTCTAACAGTACAAAGAGTAAGCATCTGTATTAGTCCATTTTCACACTGCTGATAAAGACATACATGAGACTGTAAAGAAAAATAGGTTTAATGGACTCACAGTTGCATGTGGCTGGAGTGGCCTCACAATCACGGTAGAAGAAAAAAGGCACTTCTTACATGGTGGCAGTAAGAGAGAATGACACAGAAACAAAAGCAGAAACCCCTTATAAAACCATCAGAACTCAAGAGACTTATTTACCACCATGGGAACAGTATGAGGGAAACTGCCCCCATGATTCAGTTATCGCCCACGGGGTCCCTCCCACAACACATGGGAAATATGGGAATACAATTCAAGATGGGATTTGGGTGGGGACACAGAGCCAAACCATATTATTCCACCCCTGGCCCCTCCCAAATCTCATGTCTTCACATTTCAAAACTAATCATGCCTTCCCAACAGTCCCCAAAGTTTTAATTCATTTCAGAATTAACTCAAAAGTCCACAATCTGAAGTCTTAACCTGAGACAAGACAAGTCCCTTCTACCTATGAGCCTGTAAAATCAAAAGCAAGTTAGCTACTTCCTAGATACAATGGGGATACAGGCATTG